>NW_026277856.1:0-12500 GCF_023373465.1 Oncorhynchus keta | reverse complement strand
CTGACCAGTAGTCTGTTATTATCTGTACAATGTTAAACACTGTGGTAAACTGACCAGTAGTCTGTTATTATCTGTACAATGTTAAACACTGTGGTAAACTGACCAGTAGTCTGTTAAACACTGTGGTAAACTGACCAGTAGTCTGTTAAACACTGTGGTAAACTGACCAGTAGTCTGTTAAACACTGTGGTAAACTGACCAGTAGTCTGTTATTATCTGTACAACGTTAAACACTGTGGTAAACTGACCAGTACTCTGTTATTATCTGTACAACGTTAAACACTGTGGTAAACTGACCAGTAGTCTGTTAAACACTGTGGTAAACTGACCAGTAGTCTGTTAAACACTGTGGTAAACTGACCAGTAGTCTGTTATTATCTGTACAATGTTAAACACTGTGGTAAACTGACCAGTAGTCTGTTATTATCTGTACAATGTTAAACACTGTGGTAAACTGACCAGTAGTCTGTTAACTTCCATTTCCTTACCCTGACTCTCAGGGGAGACGCAGGATATATGGTTTTAATAGCATTGTTTTCGTGCACCTCAATCTCTCTCATCCCTCGTCCTTTTCCTCTCCCTTCCCCCTCCCCACTCCTCTGTCTCTCTCTCTCTCTCTCTCTCTCTCTCTCTCTCTCTCTCTCTCTCTCTCTCTCTCTCTCTCTCTCTCCTCTCCTCCCCACTCCTCTCCCCCTACCCTCCCCCTCCCCACTCCTCTCTCTCTCTCCCTCCCCACTCCTCTCCCCCTACCCTCCCCCTCCCCACTCCTCTCTCTCTCTCTGATCAATGGTTTAACAAATATACAGGTCTCTTTATTGGGTTCAGAGGACAGTGCTATGATTGGTGGTTTTAATAACTCCTCCCCCTCCCCAGGTGCGGAGGGCAGTGGTATGATTGGTGGGTTTAATAACTCCTCCCCCTCCCCAGGTGCGGAGGGCAGTGGTATGATTGGTGGGTTTAATAACTCCTCCCCCTCCCCAGGTGCGGAGGGCAGTGGTATGATTGGTGGGTTTAATAACTCCTCCCCCTCCCCAGGTGCGGAGGGCAGTGGTATGATCGAGGGTTTCAACAGGACCGTCCTGAAGCACCTCCCTCGCTCCCTGCTGCTCATCCAGGTGGAGAGTGTTCTCATGGGGGCCGCCTTCCTCTCCATGATCATCGTAAGACACACACACACACACACAGGCAAAGACACATGTGTACACGCATACCTAAAATGATCATCCTAACAGCCTAGCGTTATTTCACCCAACAATCAATACAACACCCTCCGAGATTACCCAGAGTCCATTGCTTGCTTTCCCACAGTCGTTCATTGTGTTTTACCGATAGTTCCTGGCGGTGTGCGGGGCTGCGCCGCCCTACAGAGGAGATCGATCTGAGGAGTATCGGCTGGGGAACATCTTCCAGTTGCCCTTCAAACACCTGAGAGACTACAGGCTGAGACTCCTCATCCCCTTCTTCATCTACAGTGGACTGGACTCACTCTTCTCTGTCACGGGACTCACTCTGGTAGTCATTACAGGAAGTCCTTTAGTAACTGTCGTAGCTGGAGTCTGAATGTTGTCCATGTAGCTTTCACAGACCTACTGTGTCACTTTACCTAGTGTGGACATAGATTCTGCTGGAGGGCAGTTATATTCATGATGCTCGATCTCTCCTCTCTCTCTCTATCCTCTCTCTCGCTCATGCTCTTTCTCTCTCTCGTGCTCCTTTCTCTCGCTTGCTCACTCTCTTTTTTCTCACTCACTCACTCACTCACTCACTCACTCACTCACTCACTCACTCACTCACTCACTCACTCACTCACTCACTCACTCACTCACTCACTCACTCACTCACTCTCTCTCTGTCCTGTTCAACCCCCCCTTTCTCCTACTTTCCCTGTCTTTGTCTCTCCTCTAATCTATCCTCATGTCTCCCCCTCCCAGTCGTATGGTGTGTGTACGGTGGGTCTGGAGTGGCTGTATCTCCTGGTGATGGTCTATGGTCTGTCCTGCTCCCTGTTCTCCTGCCTGTCCCTGTCCCTCCTCAGGCTGCCACGCTATGTCTCTCTGCTAGGGGGCGCTGTGATCCACGGTCCTCTGCTGGTGTTCCTGCTGTTCTGGTCCCCAGCTCCACGCTCACCTGATCAACTGCCTTACCTGCTGGTGGTGATCGCCCTCTGGGGAATGGGGTCTGCATTGAATAAGACTGGACTCAGCAGTGAGTTTTAGTACTATGATCACACGCACTCACACACACACACACACACAACTCTTTTATTTCCTAGTGTAACAGTATAACTTTAGGCCGTCCCTCGCCCATACCTGGGCGCGAACCAGGGACCCTCTGCACACATCAACAACAGTCACCCCTCTATCTCTCTCCGTGTCTGTCAGTTCTCCTGGGTATGTTGTATGAAGATAAAGAGAGACTGGACTTTGTCTACACCATCTACCACTGGTGGCAAGCTATCGCCATCTTCATAGTCTACCTGTGGACTGGACTCATCATGAGGGTATGTGTGTGTCCCTGTGTGTGTCCCCATGTCCCCGTGTGTGTGTCTGTGTGCGTCCTCATGCGTGTGTGTCCCCGTGTGTGTCCTCATGCGTGTGTGTCCCCGTGTGTGTGTGTCCCTGTGTGTGTCCACGTGTTCGTGTGTATCCGTGTGTTAGAACAAGTGTAAAAACGATTAATTTAAAGTGCTTATTTCACTCCTTTCTTTCTCTCCTTTCTCATTCCTGGTCCCTCCTCCTCAGGCCAAACTCTCCATTCTATTGGTCATCTTGCTGCTGGCGTGCTTCTGCTATTGGACGATGGAGCGACGCCTGGCCAAGAACATGCATTTCAGACTGCCTCGCATTCCCCGCCCCAAACACAAGGTAACCTATCACAATCTGTTCATTTTTTGCTATGTTTTTACATTGTTTTTCTTTAAATACCATTTGGCTGGAGAGAAAAGTGCAAATATCACCTTCACTAGTAATGCGATAAAGACAAGCAAAACAGAACACTGAAATGAAACAGTCTTTGTTTAAGGTTTGGCATTGGCAATAAAGACAATTAAAAGAGCAATATCAATGTGTCTTCGATAATGACACAAAGTCATCAATTGACATGTTTGGTCTGTAATGTAATATAATGTTGACTGTGTCACTTCCTCCTCAGGTCAAAGGTTATCGTTACCTGGAGGAGGAAAACTCAGATGAGTCGAACTCGGAGGAGAGTGATGAGGATGATGATGAAGAGCAGCAGGAGGAGATGATCAGGGAGGACTTTGGTGGAGACGCAGGGTCGCAGGGCTCTGATTCGACCAGGGAGAGGAGAGGAGGGGCTAGGGGACGCCGCAGGAGGAGAGACGATGATTATGAGCAAGCAGGGGAAAGGGAGGAGAGAGAGGGATAGAGAAAGAGTGAAAGAGCGAAAAATAGTTGGAGAGAGCGAGACCTTTAGCTATCCTCTAGGTATCCTCTAAGTATCCTCTTGGTGTCCTCTAGCTATCCTCTTGGTGTCCTCTAGATACCCTCTTGGTGTCCTCTAGCTATCCTCTAGGTATCCTCTAGCTATCCTCTAGCTATCCTCTTGGTGTCCTCTAGCTATCCTCTAGGTATCCTCTAGCTATCCTCTTGGTGTCCTCTAGCTATCCTCTAGGTATCCTCTAAGTATCCTCTAGGTGTCCTCTAGCTATCCTCTAGGTGTCCTCTAGCTATCCTCTAGCTGTCCTCTAGCTATCCTCTAGCTATTCTCTAGCTGTCCTCTAGCTGTCCTCTAGCTGTCCTCTAGGTATCCTCTAGCTGTCCTCTAGGTATCCTCTAGCTGTCCTCTAGGTATCCTCTAGCTGTCCTCTAGGTATCCTCTAGCTGTCCTCGAAGGTATCCTCTAGGTATTATCTAGCTGTCCTCTAGGTATCCTCTAGCTGTCCTCTAGGTATCCTCTAGCTGTCCCCTAGGTATCCTCTAGGTATCCTCTAGGTTTCCTCTAGGTGTCCTCTAGGTATCCTCTAGCTGTCCTCTAGCTATCCTCTAGCTGTCCTCTAGCTGTCCTCTAGCTATCCTCTAGCTGTCCTCTAGGTATCCTCTAGGTATCCTCTAGCTGTCCTCTAGCTATCCTCTAGCTGTCCTCTAGCTGTCCTCTATCTGTCCTCTAGGTATCCTCTCGCTATCCTCTAGGTGTCCTCTATGTATCCTCTAGGTATCCTCCAGGTATCCTCTAGGTATCCTCTAGCTGTCCTCTAGCTGTCCTCTAGGTATCCTCCAGGTATCCTCTAGGTATCCTCTAGCTGTCCTCTAGCTGTCCTCTAGGTATCCTCTAGCTGTCCTCTAGGTATCCTCTAGGTATCCTCTAGGTATCCTCTAGGTACTTTCCCCAGTCCAGCTCTCTTACATCAGTGCAGATTAAGGAAAGGAGTTTAATCAGAAGAGGAGACAAAACGGATGTGTCTCAAATGTAAGGAGGATAAAACAGAGCGGTGCAGGAGGATAAAACAGAGCGGTGCAGGAGGATAAAACAGAGCGGTACAGGAGGATAAAACAGAGCGGTGCAGGAGGATAAAACAGAGCGGTGCAGGAGGATAAAACTGAGCGGTACAGGAGGATAAAACAGAGCGGTGCAGGAGGATAAAACAGAGCGGTACAGGAGGATAAAACTGAGCGGTACAGGAGAATAAAACAGAGTGGTGCAGGAGGATAAAACCAGAGCGTTACAGGAGGATAAAACTGAGCGTTACAGGAGGATAAAACTGAGCGGTACAGGAGAATAAAACAGAGCGGTACAGGAGGATAAAACAGAGCGGTGCAGGAGGATAAAACCAGAGCGTTACAGGAGGATAAAACTGAGCGGTACAGGAGAATGAAACAGAGCGGTACAGGAGAATAAAACAGAGCGGTACAGGAGAATAAAACCAGAGCGGTACAGGAGAATAAAACCAGAGCGGTACAGGAGGATAAAACCAGAGCGGTACAGGAGAATAAAACCAGAGCGGTACAGGAGGATAAAACCAGAGCGGTACAGGAGGATAAAACCAGAGCGGTACAGGAGGATAAAACCAGAGCGGTACAGGAGGATAAAACCAAAGCGGTACAGGAGGATAAAACAGAGTGGTACAGGAGGATAAAACCAGAGCGGTGCAGGAGGATAAACTGAGCGGTGCAGGAGGATAAAACTGAGCGGTACAGGAGGATAAAACAGAGTGGTACAGGAGGATAAAACAGAGCGGTGCAGGAGGATAAAACTGAGCGGTACAGGAGGATAAAACAGAGCGGTGCAGGAGGATAAAACAGAGCGGTACAGGAGGATAAAACTGAGCGGTACAGGAGAATAAAACAGAGCGGTGCAGGAGGATAAAACAGAGCGGTACAGGAGGATAAAACTGAGCGTTACAGGAGGATAAAACAGAGCGGTAAAGGAGGGTAAAACAGAGCGGTACAGGAGGATAAAACAGAGCGGTGCAGGAGGATAAAACCAGAGCGTTACAGGAGGATAAAACTGAGCGGTACAGGAGAATAAAACAGAGCGGTACAGGAGAATAAAACCAGAGCGGTACAGGAGGATAAAACCAGAGCGGTACAGGAGAATAAAACCAGAGCGGTACAGGAGGATAAAACCAGAGCGGTACAGGAGGATAAAACCAAAGCGGTACAGGAGGATAAAACAGAGTGGTACAGGAGGATAAAACCAGAGTGGTACAGGAGGATAAAACCAGAGCGGTACAGGAGGATAAAACAGAGTGGTACAGGAGGATAAAACAGAGTGGTACAGGAGGATAAAACAGAGCGGTACAGGAGGATAAAACAGAGTGGTACAGGAGGATAAAACAGAGCGGTACAGGAGGATAAAACAGAGTGGTACAGGAGGATAAAACAGAGTGGTACAGGAGGATAAAACAGAGTGGTACAGGAGGATAAAACAGAGTGGTAGAGGAGGATAAAACAGAGTGGTAGAGGAGGATAAAACAGAGCGGTACAGGAGGATAAAACAGAGCGGTACAGGAGGATAAAACAGAGTGGTACAGGAGGATAAAACAGAGTGGTAGAGGAGGATAAAACAGAGTGGTACAGGAGGATAAAACAGAGTGGTACAGGAGGATAAAACGAGAGTGGTGCAGGAGGATAAACCAGAGCGATACAGGATTATAAAACCAGAGCGGTACAGGATTATAAAACCAGAGCGGTACAGGAGGAAAGAGAAGAAAGTGGGATTTTACACAAAAAGAAAGAGGATGGAGAGAGGACAGGAATTCAGTTTCGAAGGATTCTCATAACACAACTGAAAAGGGAAGAAGTAATTTAATTTACTCCACTTCAAATATAAACCAGTTTCCCTCCGGTGCATGATCACATGGCGTATGGCCCAAATGGCACGCTATTCACTATATATAGTGCACTCATTTTGAACAGGGCCCATTAGGGCTCTGGCCAAAAGTAGTGTACTATATAGGGAATGGGGTGCCATTTCGAACTCCACATACTGTATAGACACCTGAAACATATGTGAAGTTAGGTGCATCACAGGCACTTTTGACAGGGCACATACAGGGCTCACAAAAGTAGCACTATAGAGGAATAAGGTGCCATCTGGGACACAGCCTTTGTATTTCAACAGTATCACTGTATTGTTAGTCAGCTGTGTTGTCATGGTTCCTAGCTCAGGTGTTTTGAGTGGCCTACATTTTATGTTGTTTTTTTTGTAAGGAATTTATTCAAATCAATGATTTTGAAAAAGTTGAATTATAGTCATGAATAAATAAATTGATTGTAATTGTTTTTTATGACTGTTTTGAAGGTGTTTTCTGAGTATAAAGCTGGTTTTGTGCCTCTTGATGTGGGTGTTCTGTTATCAAAGACCAACTAATATCACCATGGAAACTTAGTTGATAAAAGTGAACACCTTATATGCGTAGTTAAATAAAAAGTCACTCCTACACTGTAAGACGGAAAGACATCATTAACAAACTAACATTCACTTATTTTACAAGACTTGATCTTTATTTGGATCCCGTGAGCTGACTCATGACAACAGCTAAATGTGTATACAGGCATACAGAAGTACTCATTAAAGGTACACCGTGAGCTGACTCCATGACAACAGCTAAATGTGTATACTTCAACACACACATACACTTAAAGGTACACCGTGAGTGTAAATGCATTTATTTATTTTTACTCAAATTTTGGTTTGAGAGGTGACTATGTTTCATATACACATATGGTATTATATGAATACATTTTTCTTGTTAAACCACACAGCCCTTAGTAGGCTAGTAATAACAGCTTTAAGTCATGGGTGTGGGGAGGTATTGGAGCACACACAACGGAGCATGAGGTCATTCCTGGACTACTTCTGTCCATTGAGTTAAGGAGTTAAGGCCCTCTCCTTGGGCCTCCCCAGACGTTTCACATTTTTGTTTTAACCTTAAATTGTCACACCTGGTTCAATTAGTCAAAGGCTTGACGATTAGTTGACAAATTCAATCATGCGTGCCAGTTTAAGGTTAAAACGAAAATGTGAAATGTCTGGGGAGCCCAAGGAGATGGTTGGGACATCCTGATTTAAGGGACCTCTTTTGGCTCAAGAGCACCCCCCAGAGGCAAAACGGATGTACAGTACAATAGATGTTGAGTACAGATGTACAGTATAATACAAGTATATACTATATGTAGTAGATGTATTGTAGATATGTGTATGAAGACATTTGATGTATCTATATAAAAACATACATATAGTACAGTATATAGTAGATTGTATGAAGACATATAGTACAGTTATAGTAGATATGTGTATGAAGACATGTTATATAGTAGATTATAGTACAGTATATATAGATAAGTATAGTACAGTATATAGTAGATTTTGTATGAAGACATATAGTACAGTATATAGTAGGCATATGAAGACATAGTACAGTATATAGTAGTGTGTATGAAGACATATAGTACAGCATTAGTAGATGTGTGTATGAAACATAGTACAGTGTAAGGATGAAGACATAGTACAGTATATAGTAGATGTGTGTTGAAAATATTGTGCTCTTCTTGGATGTGGGTGTTCTGTTACAAAGTACCAACTAATATCACCATGAAACATATAGTACCGGTATGTAAGTGAATGTGTGTATGAAGACATATAGCGCGTAGTTAAATAAAAAGTCACTATATACACTTTGTAAGACGGAAAGACATCATTAACAAACTAACATTCACTTATTTTACAAGACTTGATCTTTATTTGGATCCCCGTGGAGCTGACTCCATGACAGTATATAGTAGGTGTATACAGGACATACAGTCAAATGTCAGTAGGTGGTAATACACTTAAAGGTACACCGTATATAGTAGGTGTGTATGAAGACATATAGTACAGTATATAGTAGATGTGTGTATGAAGACATATAGTACAGTATATAGTAGATGTGTGTATGAAGACATATAGTACAGTATATAGTAGATGTGAGTATGAAGACATATAGTACAGTATATAGTAGATGTGTGTATGAAGACATATAGTACAGTATATAGTAGGTGTGTATGAAGACATATAGTACAGTATATAGTAGATGTTTGTATGAAGACATATAGTACAGTATATAGTAGGTGTGTGTATGAAGACATATAGTACAGTATATAGTAGATGTTTGTATGAAGACATATAGTACAGTATATAGTAGATGTGTGTATGAAGACATATAGTACAGTATATAGTAGATGTGAGTATGAAGACATATAGTACAGTATATAGTAGATGTTTGTATGAAGACATATAGTACAGTATATAGTAGATGTGAGTATGAAGACATATAGTACAGTATATAGTAGATATGTGTATGAAGACATATAGTACAGTATATAGTAGATATGTGTATGAAGACATATAGTACAGTATATAGTAGATATGTGTATGAAGACATATAGTACAGTATATAGTAGATATGTGTATGAAGACATATAGTACAGTATATAGTAGATGTGAGTATGAAGACATATAGTACAGTATATAGTAGGTGTGTATGAAGACATATAGTACAGTATATAGTAGATATGTGTATGAAGACATAGTACAGTATATAGTAGATATGTGTATGAAGACATATAGTACAGTATATAGTAGATGTGTGTATGAAGACATATAGTACAGTATATAGTAGATGTGAGTATGAAGACATATAGTACAGTATATAGTAGATGTTTGTATGAAGACATATAGTACAGTATATAGTAGATGTGAGTATGAAGACATATAGTACAGTATATAGTAGATGTTTGTATGAAGACATATAGTACAGTATATAGTAGATGTGTGTATGAAGACATATAGTACAGTATATAGTAGATAAAAACATACATATAGTACAGTATATAGTAGATGTGTACACATAGGAAAGTGTATATAGTAGATATGTGTATGAAGAATATGTGGAGTGATATAGTAGATAGTAGTACAGTATATAGTAGATGTGTGTATGGAAGACATATAGTACAGTATAGTAGGTGTTTTTATGAAGACATAGTACAGTATATAGTAGGTGTGTGTATGAAGACATATAGTACAGTATATAGTAGGTGTGTATGAAGACATATATACAGTATATAGTAGATATGTGCATGAAGGAAAACATATAGATAGTACAGTAGATGTGCATAAGACACATAGTAGATATAGTAGGTGTAGTTTTATGAAGACATAGTACAGTATATATAGGTGTGTGATGCATATAGTGTATATAGTAGGTGTGTAAAACATATAGTACAGTATAGTAGATGTGTGTATGAAGACATATAGTACAGTATATAGTAGATGTGTGTATGAAGACATAGCACAGCATATAGTAGATGTGTATGAAGACAGCATATAGGTGTACAGTATAGTAGATGTTTGTATGAAGACATATAGTACAGTATATAGTAGATGTGTGCATGAAGACACATATATTATAGTAGATGCTCTGCATGAAATATCACATAGCACAGCATATAGCAGATGTGTGTATGAAGACATATAGTACAGTATATAGTAGATTGTGTATGAAGACATATAGTACAGTATATAGCAGATGTGTGTATGAAGACATATAGTACAGTATATAGTAGGTGTGTATGAAATACATATAGCACAGCATATAGTAAGTGTGTGTATGAAGACATATAGTACAGTATATAGTAGGTGTGTATGAAGACATATAGTACAGTATATAGTAGGTGTGTATGAAGACATATAGTACAGGTGTGTGTATGAAGACATAGTAGGTGTGTATGAAGACCTGCTGTTTTGATGTATTCCAAAATCTCCCAATGTATCCCTTCTCTACACACCAGTCAGTGAAGCAGGTAAGTGACCACTTTGTTTTGTTTCACGGTGTTCTTTTCGTTTTGTTTTCTCTCAAATTCATCAAATGCTTATTTTCTACATCGTCATGCCAACCTATTGTTGATGTAGCCATTTTAATAAAGGGGAAAAGACTCAACGTCATAGTCATGGTATACGTATACGTATATATGTATGGTCTCACATACACACGGCTGAATGCTGTTTTAGCCAATCAGCATCCAGTATCCAAACTACCCAGTGTATAGTACGGTATATAGTGAATGTGTACAAACATATACTACCCAAGAAGAACACAGGACCCAGGTTTGAGTTGAGCATGAGTTTATTGGTCAGTGATGATCTCCCTCCTCCTCCTCTCTCACCACTACTGTCTATTGCTGTTATTGGTGCTGGTGAACCAAAGACCCTGATATATATCTGTGATATATATACTACAACCTGCAAGACTGTTATTACACTATAACGGTCCTCTATAACGTGTTACAGTGATGACTTAACTCGTCTCACGTTGCTGTTGATGTTACGGCACTGATATACGAG
Source organism: Oncorhynchus keta (assembly GCF_023373465.1). Lineage (NCBI taxonomy): Eukaryota > Metazoa > Chordata > Actinopteri > Salmoniformes > Salmonidae > Oncorhynchus > Oncorhynchus keta. The sequence continues at coordinate 1,658 of NW_026277856.1, read as the reverse complement.
TCGCCTCTCGTAGGAATAATACCCTGTTGTGTTATCAACCAGAGTATCTGAGGACGTCCGTGACGGAGTTGAGATGTGTTAGTAGAAACTGTGGGATGGTTCTGACTGACTGTGTTTGTGTTGGCCGTGCTGTGACAAGGCCCCAGTAGACCCAGCCCTAGGCCGAAGCCTGGGGCTCTGTTAGGGTACGGTCCTCTGGGCCCGGTTAGTGCTGGATACGGCGGATAGACTGGATCTGGGGGTCTGGCAGTGGGAGCCCCAGTTCTTCCAGTGCTGGTAATCTCCACTGTGTCTCTTGGCACTCCATGATGTACTGCTGGCCCCTGTAGCCGGGAACTGGTAGCACAAAAGCTGTGGGGATGGAGGGAGAGAGGAGGAGAGAGGGAGGGAGGGATGGAGGGAGAGAGGAGAGAGGAGCGGAGGGGGAAGGGAGGGATGGAGGGAGAGAGGAGAGGGAGCGGAGGGGGGAAGGGAGGGATGGAGGGAGAGAGGGAGAGGGGAGCGGAGGGGGAAGGAGGGATGGAGGGAGAGAGGAGGGGATGATGGAGGAGGGGTGAGAGAGGGTGATAGGTGGGGTGCAGAGAGGGAGGGGTGCAGGGGAGGGAGACATGTTTGGCTTAGAGTGGAGTTTCGCTTGACATTGAATAGAATTGTCACACAATGTTTTGCTTTAATTGTTTCACTATAGCAAGATTGTAGTGTGTTTGTGTCAGTTGAGGCTGAGGGAGGACGTCTCATAGTTACAGCTGGATCAGAGCAAATGGAATGGCATCAAACACATAGAAACCACGTGGTTGGTACCATTACACTTATTTTGATCCAGCAGTCACCACAAGCCCCCTCAAATAAGGTACCACCAACCTGTACCTTATGTGTGCGCTTGTGTTTAATGTTGACTTACGCGCCACACTGAACGTGCATGGATCCGACCTCGGGCATGCACCAGCCCATGGCCCTCAGAGAGGGGTAATCATCACACAGCTCAGCGCTGCGGCCCATGAAGTTCTCTGTCTCAAAGATCTGCATACGACTGCTCTGGTGGGACTGGGAGGGGAAGGAGGAGAGAGGGTAGAAGGGGAGGGTGGAGCGAGGATACAGGGAGAGGGTGGAGCGAGGGAGAGAGAGGATAGAGGGAGAGAGAGGATAGAGGGGGAGGGTGGAGCGAGGATACAGGGAGAGGGTGGAGCGAGGATAGAGGGGGAGAGAGGATAGAGGGGGAGAGAGGATAGAGGGGGAGAGAGGATAGAGGGGGAGAGAGGATAGAGGGGGAGAGGGAGGGAAAGAGGATAGAGGGAGAGAGGGATAGAGGGGAGGGTGGAGCAGGGAGAGGGTGGATAGAGGAGGATAGAGGGATAGAGGGGAGAGAGGTGGAGCGAGGATAGAGTGAGGATAGAGGGAGGGAGGGTGAGCGAGGATAGAGTGAGGATAGAGGGGGAGGGTGGAGCGAGGATAGAGTGAGGATAGAGGGGGAGAGAGGATAGAGGGGGAGAGAGGATAGAGGGATAGACAGGATAGAGGAGAGAAAGAGAAAAGGGGAGAGAGAGTGGAGGGGATAGGACACAATCTCAGTTAGTTAGTATCCTTTTGCTTTCATACAGACTGACACATACAGTACTGTACATACAGTCGATCCCTTCTCTCTGACTTCTATAAACACT
>NW_026277855.1:75000-84961 GCF_023373465.1 Oncorhynchus keta | reverse complement strand
CCCTCTGTATATAGCCTCCACACTGACTCAGTACTGGTACCCTCTGTATATAGCCTCCACATTGACTCTGTACTGGTACCCTCTGTATATAGCCTCCACACTGACTCAGTACTGGTACCCTCTGTATATAGCCTCCACATTGACTCTGTACTGGTACCCTCTGTATATAGCCTCCACACTGACTCTGTACTGGTACCCCTGTATATAGCCTCCACATTGACTCTGTACCAGTACCCCTGTATATAGCCTCCACATTGACTCTGTACTGGTACCCCTGTATATAGCCTCCACATTGACTCTGTACCAGTACCCTCTGTATATAACCTCCACATTGACTCTGTACCAGTACCCCTGTATATAGCCTCCACACTGACTCTGTACCGGTACCCCTGTATATAACCTCCACATTGACTCTGTACTGGTACCCCTGTATATAGCCTCCACATTGACTCTGTACCGGTACCCCTGTATATAGCCTCCACATTGACTCTGTACTGGTACCCCTGTATATAGCCTCCACATTGACTCTGTACCAGTACCCCCTGTATATAGCCTCCACACTGACTCTGTACCGGTACCCCTGTATATAACCTCCACATTGACTCTGTACCGGTACCCCTGTATATAGCCTCCACATTGACTCTGTACCAGTACCCCTGTATATAGCCTCCACATTGACTCTGTACTGGTACCCCTGTATATAGCCTCCACACTGACTCAGTACTGGTACCCTCTGTATATAGCCTCCACATTGACTCTGTACTGGTACCCTCTGTATATAGCCTCCACACTGACTCGGTACTGGTACCCCTGTATATAACCTCCACATTGACTCTGTACTGGTACCCCTGTATATAACCTCCACATTGACTCTGTACTGGTACCCCCTGTATATAGCCTCCACATTGACTCTGTACCAGTACCCCTGTATATAACCTCCACATTGACTCTGTACCAGTACCCTGTATATAGCCTCCACACTGACTCTGTACCGGTACCCCTGTATATAACCTCCACATTGACTCTGTACCAGTACCCCTGTATATATCCTCCACATTGACTCTGTACCAGTACCCCCTGTATATAGCCTCCACATTGACTCTGTACCAGTACCCCCTGTATATAGCCTCCACATTGACTCTGTACCAGTACCCCTGTATATAGCCTCCACACTGACTCTGTACCAGTACCCCTGTATATATCGTTATTGTTAATTTTATTGTGTTACTTTTTATTATTATTACTTTTTAAATTTTAGTCAACTTGGTAAATATTTTCTTAACTCTTCTTGAACTGCACTGTTGGTTAAGGGCTTGTAAGTAAAGCATTTCACGGTAAGGTCTACACTTGTTGTATTCGGTGCATGTGACAAATACAGTTTGATTTGATTTTATGGACAGATCGTAGATCAGTGATTATACTCTGAGATGCTTTGTGGAAACGGGCAAAGAGGTACCTTTTCACCTCACATTTATTGTCCAATCCCACCACTGTGACACCAGGGTGCGTTTTCATGAAGTGTCTCAGTACGAGTGCTGATCTAGGATCAGCTCTCCCCGTTCATGTCATCTGATTCATCAGGATCTGAAAGGGACAATTGGTCCTAGATCAGCTGACATTACTGTTCTCCTCTCCTGTTGTTTCAGCAGGTCTAATTAGCTGACATTAGTGTCCTTCTTTTCCCAGTTATGTACGCCTCCACGAATCTCCAGGACCTTATCGATGGGAAGGAACCTGTCGTATATCGCCAACGAGGTGAGTTCCCCTTGTCTTATCTACTTTACAACGAGGTGAGTTCCCCTTGTCTTATCTACTTTACAACGAGGTGAGTTCCCCTTGTCTTATCTACTTTACAACGAGGTGAGTTCCCCTTGTCTTATCTACTTTACAACGAGGTGAGTTCCCCTTGTCTTATCTACTTTACAACGAGGTGAGTTCCCCTTGTCTTATCTACTTTACAACGAGGTGAGTTCCCCTGTCTTACATACTTTACAACGAGGTGAGTTCCCGTGTCTTATCTACTTTACAACGAGGTGAGTTCCCCTGTCTTACATACTTTACAACGAGGTGAGTTCCCCTTGTCTTATCTACTTTACAACGAGGTGAGTTCCCATGTCTTACATACTTTACAACGAGGTGAGTTCCCCTGTCTTACATACTTTACAACGAGGTGAGTTCCCCTTGTCTTATCTACTTTACAACGAGGTGAGTTCCCCTGTCTTATCATACTTTACAACGAGGTGAGTTCCCGTGTCTTACATACTTTACAACGAGGTGAGTTCCCTTGTCTTACATACTTTACAACGAGGTGAGTTCCCGTGTCTTATCTACTTTACAACGAGGTGAGTTCCCGTGTCTTACATACTTTACAACGAGGTGAGTTCCCATGTCTTACATACTTTACAACGAGGTGAGTTCCCATGTCTAACATACTTTACAACGAGGTGAGTTCCCATGTCTTATCTACTTTACAACGAGGTGAGTTCCCGTGTCTTATCTACTTTACAACGAGGTGAGTTCCCCTGTCTTACATACTTTACAACGAGGTGAGTTCCCCGTGTCTTACATACTTTACAACGAGGTGAGTTCCCCTTGTCTTATCATACTTTACAACGAGGTGAGTTCCCATGTCTTACATACTTTACAACGAGGTGAGTTCCCATGTCTTATCTACTTTACAACGAGGTGAGTTCCCCTGTCTTACATACTTTACAACGAGGTGAGTTCCCCTTGTCTTATCTACTTTACAACGAGGTGAGTTCCCCTTGTCTTACATACTTTACAACGAGGTGAGTTCCCCTTGTCTTACATACTTTACAACGAGGTGAGTTCCCATGTCTTACATACTTTACAACGAGGTGAGTTCCCATGTCTAACATACTTTACAATGAGGTGAGTTCCCCTTGTCTTACATACTTTACAACGAGGTGAGTTCCCATGTCTTACATACTTTACAACGAGGTGAGTTCCCCTTGTCTTACATACTTTACAACGAGGTGAGTTCCCATGTCTTATCTACTTTACAACGAGGTGAGTTCCCCTGTCTTACATACTTTACAACGAGGTGAGTTCCCATGTCTTACATACTTTACAACGAGGTGAGTTCCCATGTCTTACATACTTTACAACGAGGTGAGTTCCCGTGTCTTACATACTTTACAACGAGGTGAGTTCCCATGTCTTACATACTTTACAACGAGGTGAGTTCCCTTGTCTTACATACTTTACAACGAGGTGAGTTCCCCTTGTCTTACATACTTTACAACGAGGTGAGTTCCCCTTGTCTTACATACTTTACAACGAGGTGAGTTCCCATGTCTTACATACTTTACAACGAGGTGAGTTCCCATGTCTTACATACTTTACAACGAGGTGAGTTCCCGTGTCTTACATACTTTACAACGAGGTGAGTTCCCTTGTCTTACATACTTTACAACGAGGTGAGTTCCCATGTCTTACATACTTTACAACGAGGTGAGTTCCCCTTGTCTTACATACTTTACAACGAGGTGAGTTCCCAATGTCTAACATACTTTACAACGAGGTGAGTTCCCATGTCTTAAAGTAAATTACAAAACCTGTCTGGTGAGTTGACCATCTGTCTTAAATACTTTCTCTGAGTTCCCTGTCTTAAATCTCTTTACTCTCTCGAGGTGAGTTCTCTCTCTCTCTCTCTCTCTCTCTCTACAACGAGGTGAGTTCCGTGTCTTCTTTCAGTAAATTAGGAAAACCTGTCTGTCTGTCTAGTTGACCATCTCTCTCTTCTTTCTCTCTCCCTCTCTGTCTCTCTCTCTATCTGTCTCTCTGTCTCTCTGTCTCTCTCTCTCTCTCTCTCTCTCTCTCTCTCTCTCTCTCTCTCTCTCTCTCTCTCTCTCTCTCTCTCTCTCTCTCTCTCTCTCTCTGTCTCTCTCTCCTCTCTGTCTGTCTCTCTCTCTCTCTCTCTCTCTCTCTCTCTCTCTCTCTCTCTCTCTCTCTCTCTCTCTCTCTCTCTCTCTCTCTCTCTCTCTCTCTCTGTCTCTCTATCTGTCTGTCTCTCTCTCTCTCTCTCTCTGTCTTTCTCTCTCCCCTTTCTCTCTCTGTCTCTCCCTCCATCTCTCTCCCTCTCAGAAGCGTCACATAGAGTTGATAGAGCTGGAGAACGATGGGAAGGGGCTGGGCTTCGGCATTGTAGGGGGTCGATCCTCTGGAGTCCTGGTCAAAACCATCCTACCAAGTGGCCCTGCTGGACTGGTATGTCAGTCAATCAATCAATACAACATCAACTTAGTTTGATCAGCCTAAGTGAAATGTGACAAAGTCACACTGCTGGATAATATAGACATGAAACACACCGTAGGTTCAAACACGTTTTGACTTTGCCAGTGTCACCTTCAACCCCCGCTGTGTAGGACAACCAGTGACTTGTGAATTGTCTTTAAATGACTGAGTTGGCTTTTAAAAACAAAATGTGACATGTCAAAGTAGAACACACAACAATCTGTAAAAAGTGATTAAAAAGTGATGTAACATCCCTCCCCTCCCAGGACAAGCGTCTGCGTAGCGGAGACCACATCCTGCGTATCGGGGACACGGACCTGGCGGGCATGGGCAACGAGGAAGTGGCTCACGTTCTCCGCAACGCAGGGACAAGGGTCAAACTGCTGATTGCTAGGGACGTCGCGGTCTCCACGGGAACCAACGACCTCTCCCTCTCCTCGCCCCCGCTCCCTCTCCTCGCCCAGCAACAACAGAGGGTGGCCAGGATGGGCAAACAGGTATGTGTGGAGGGGAGAGGTGGGTGATGTTGTTGGGGTAAACAGGTATGTGTGGAGGGGAGAGGTGGGTGATGTTGTTGGGGTAAACAGGTATGTGTGGAGGGGAGAGGTGGGTGATGTTGTTGGGGTAAACAGGTATGTGTGGAGGGGAGAGGTGGGTGATGTTGTTGGGGTAAACAGGTATGTGTGGAGGGGAGAGGTAACCTGTAACTAGACGAGACAGAGCAGCTCTCCATAATGAGGAGATTACAACGCCCCAGGGATCCTAACCTGTAACTAGACTAGACAGAGCAGCTCTCCATAATGAGGAGATTACAACGCCCCAGGGATCCTAACCTGTAACTAGACTAGACAGAGCAGCTCTCCTGTATAATGAGAGAGATCTCCAAATGAGGAGATTACAACGCCCCAGGGATCCTAACCTGTAACTAGACTAGACAGAGCAGCTCTCCATAATGAGGAGATTACAACGCCCCAGGGATCCTAACCTGTAACTAGACTAGACAGAGCAGCTCTCCATAGAGAGATAAGGATTACAACGCCCCAGGGATCCTAAACTAAAGACACGCCATAGCCTGGCTGGCCATAGCCTGGCTGGCACGACCCAATAAGAGATGAGAAGGCCCAGGGATCCAAACTAAGGACACGCCATAGCCTGGCTGGCACGACCCAATAAGAGATGAGAAGGCCCAGGGATCCAAACTAAGGACACGCCATAGCCTGGCTGGCACGACCCAATAAGAGATGAGAAGGCCCAGGGATCCAAACTAAGGACACGCCATAGCCTGGCTGGCACGAACCAATAAGAGATGAGAAGGCCCAGGGATCCAAACTAAGGACACACCATAGCCTGGCTGGCACGAACCAATAAGAGATGAGAAGGCCCAGGGATCCAAACTAAGGACATGCCATAGCCTGGCTGGCACGAACCAATAAGAGATGAGAAGGCCCAGGGATCCAAACTAAGGACATGCCATAGCCTGGCTGGCATGAACCAATAAGAGATGAGAAGGCCCCAGGGATCCAAACTAAAGACACACCATAGCCTGGCTGGCACGAACCAATAAGAGATGAGAAGGCCCAGGGATCCAAACTAAGGACAGGCCATAGCCTGGCTGGCACGAACCAATAAGAGATGAGAAGGCCCAGGGATCCAAACTAAGGACACGCCATAGCCTGGCTGGCATGAACCAATAAGAGCCTAGAACACTCGAAAGTTGCACAATTGATATTACAATATTTAACACATTATTGAAACAATGCCATTTCTGATTAACAATGAAACAACCAAATTATCTGATTAACAATGAAACAACCAAATTATCATGTAAATTATTTTGGGGGAAGGTGTCCCCTGTGGACTATACCCTGTGTTGTCTATTGTGTTCCTTATCTCCATAGTAACACATTTCTCCCTGTGTTGTCTATTGTGTTCCATATCTCCACGGTAACACATTTCTCCCTGTGTTGTGTATTGTGTTCCATCTCCATAGTAACACATTTCTCCCTGTGTTGTCTATTGTGTTCCGGTAACACATTTCTCCCTGTGTTGTGTATTGTGTTCCATATCTCCATAGTAACACATTTCTCCCTGTGTTGTGTATTGTGTTCCATATCTCCATAGTAACACATTTCTCCCTGTGTTGTGTATTGTGTTCCATATCTCCACGGTAACACATTTCTCCCTGTGTTGTGTATTGTGTTCCATATCTCCACGGTAACACATTTCTCCCTGTGTTGTGTATTGTGTTCCTATCTCCATAGTAACACATTTCTCCCTGTGTTGTGTATTGTGTTCCTATCTCCATAGTAACACATTTCTCCCTGTGTTGTGTATTGTGTTCCGTATCTCCATAGTAACACATTTCTCCCTGTGTTGTGTATTGTGTTCCTTATCTCCATAGTAACACATTTCTCCCTGTGTTGTGTATTGTGTTCCGTATCTCCATAGTAACACATTTCTCCCTGTGTTGTGTATTGTGTTCCATATCTCCATAGTAACACATTTCTCCCTGTGTTGTGTATTGTGTTCCTTATCTCCATAGTAACACATTTCTCCCTGTGTTGTGTATTGTGTTCCTTATCTCCATAGTAACACATTTCTCCCTGTGTTGTGTATTGTGTTCCATATCTCCATAGTAACACATTTCTCCCTGTGTTGTGTATTGTGTTCCATATCTCCACGGTAACACATTTCTCCCTGTGTTGTCTATTGTGTTCCTTATCTCCATAGTAACACATTTCTCCCTGTGTTGTGTATTGTGTTCCATATCTCCATAGTAACACGTTTCTCCCTGTGTTGTGTATTGTGTTCTGTATCTCCATAGTAACACATTTCTCCCTGTGTTGTGTATTGTGTTCCTTATTCCATAGTAACACATTTCTCCCTGTGTTGTGTATTGTGTTCCTTATCTCCATAGTAACACATTTCTCCCTGTGTTGTGTATTGTGTTCCATATCTCCATAGTAACACATTTCTCCCTGTGTTGTGTATCGTGTTCCATATCTCCATAGTAACACATTTCTCCCTGTGTTGTGTATTGTGTTCCGTATCTCCATGGTAACACATTTCTCCCTGTGTTGTGTATTGTGTTCCGTATCTCCATAGTAACACATTTCTCCCTGTGTTGTGTATTGTGTTCCGTATCTCCATGGTAACACATTTCTCCCTGTGTTTTGTATTGTGTTCCTTATCTCCATAGTAACACATTTCTCCCTGTGTTGTGTATTGCAGCTGTGTGATGTGGAGGAGGACTCTGAGTACAGTGTCCAGTTCAGCAAGAACAACAGGGGCCTGGGATTCACTGTCACCAGCTCCATAGGGAGCAGAACTCTGGGGTGCAGGTGAAGAGCATTGTGAAGGGCAGCTCTGTGGACCAAGCCAGTCAGATACACATCGGAGACAAGATCTTAGCTGTGAGAACTCTCTCTCTCTCTGTCTCTCTCTCTCTCTCTCTCTCTCTCTCTCTCTCTCTCTCTCTCTCTCTCTCTCTCTGTCTCTCTCTCTCTCTCTCTCTCTCTCTCTCTCTCTCTCTCTCTCTCTCTCTCTCTCTCTCTCTCTCTCTCTCTCTCTCTCTCTCTCTCTCTCTCTCTCTCTCTCTCTGTCTCTCTATCTGTCTCTCTCTCTCTCTCTCTCTCTCTCTCTCTCTGTCTCTCTCTCTGTCTCTCTCTCTGTCTCTCTATCTGTCTCTCTCTGTCTCTCTCTCTCTCTCTCTCTCTCTCTCTCTCTCTCTCTCTCTCTCTGTCTCTCTCTGTCTCTCTCTCTCTCTCTCTCTCTCTCTCTCTGTCTCTCTCTCTCTCTCTCTCTCTCTCTCTCTCTCTCTCTCTCTCTCTCTCTCTCTCTCTCTGTCTCTCTATCTGTGTCTCTCTCTCTGTCTCTCTATCTGTCTCTCTCTCTCTCTCTCTCTCTCTCTCTCTCTCTCTCTCTCTCTCTCTCTCTCTCTCTCTCTGTCTCTCTCTCTGTCTCTCTCTCTCTCTCTCTCTGTCTCTCTCTCTGTCTCTCTCTCTCTCTCTCTCTCTCTGTCTCTCTCTCTCTCTCTCTCTCTCTCTCTCTCTCTCTCTCTCTCTCTCTCTCTCAACAATACCCCGTCACCCTCTCTCTGTCTCTCTCTCTCACTCTCTCTCTCTCTCTCTCTCTCTCTCTCTCTCTGTCTCTCTCTCTCTCTCTCTCTCTCTCTCTCTCTCTCTCTCTCCCTCTCTCTCTCTCTCTCTCTGTCTCTCTCTCTGTCTCTCTCCTCCTCCCTCACCCCTACTCCACCTCTCTGTATTCTCTCTGCAGGTGGATGGTGTCAGCCTGCAGGGCTGCAGTGAGCAGAGAGCCCTGGAGGTCCTCAGGAAGACAGGCCAGATAGTCAGACTGAGGCTGATGAGGAGGGCCTCTAGGATGGGTAAAACCATGAAGTTGCCCCCTCCACACCTGGAGCCCTACGTCGTCACCCGTACAGAGACAGGGGAACTTGACAAGACAGACCAGACTGGTGTCATCAACAGAGGTCAACTATTAATAGAGACCTTTTCACATCAACAGAGGTCAACTATTAATAGAGACCTTTTCACATCAACAGAGGTCAACTATTAATAGAGACCTTTTCACATCAACAGAGGTCAACTATTAATAGAGACCTTTTCACATCAACAGAGGTCAACTATTAATAGAGACCTTTTCACATCAACAGAGGTCAACTATTAATAGAGACCTTTTCACATCAACAGAGGTCAACTGTTAATAGAGACCTTTTCACATCAACAGAGGTCAACTATTAATAGAGACCTTTTCACATCAACAGAGGTCAACTATTAATAGAGACCTTTTCACATCAACAGAGGTCAACTATTAATAGAGACCTTTTCACATCTACAGAGGTCAACTATTAATAGAGACCTTTTCACATCAACAGAGGTCAACTATTAATAGAGACCTTTTCACATCTACAGAGGTCAACTATTAATAGAGACCTTTTCACATCTACAGAGGTCAACTATTAATAGTCCTTTCACATCAACAGAGGTCAACTATTAATAGAGACCTTTTCACAACAACAGAGGTCAACTATTAATAGAGACCTTTTCACATCAACAGAGGTCAACTATTAATAGAGACCTTTTCACATCAACAGAGGTCAACTATTAATAGAGACCTTTTCACATCAACAGAGGTCAACTATTAATAGAGACCTTTTCACATCTACAGAGGTCAACTATTAATAGAGACCTTTTCACATCAACAGAGGTCAACTATTAATAGAGACCTTTTCACATCAACAGAGGTCAACTATTAATAGAGACCTTTTCACATCTACAGAGGTCAACTATTAATAGAGACCTTTTCACATCAACAGAGGTCAACTATTAATAGAGACCTTTTCACATCAACAGAGGTCAACTATTAATAGAGACCTTTTCACATCAACAGAGGTCAACTATTAATAGAGACCTTTTCACATCAACAGAGGTCAACTATTAATAGAGACCTTTTCATATCAACAGAGGTCAACTATTAATAGTCCTTTCACATCTACAGAGGTCAACTATTAATAGTCCTTTTCACATCAACAGAGGTCAACTATTAATAGAGACCTTTTCACATCAACAGAGGTCAACTATTAATAGAGACCTTTTCACATCAACAGAGGTCAACTATTAATAGAGACCTTTTCACATCTACAGAGGTCAACTATTAATAGAGACCTTTTCACATCAACAGAGGT
>NW_026277855.1:20000-70000 GCF_023373465.1 Oncorhynchus keta | reverse complement strand
AGGTGTGAGTGCATCTGCACAGTGAGGCGAAGACTTTTGGAGGATGGTCTGGTGTCAAGAAGGGCAGCAAAGAATCCACTTATCTCCAGGAAAAACATCAGGGACAGACTGATATTCTGCAAAAGGTACAGGGATTGGACTGCTGAGGACTGGGGTAAAGTCATTTACTCTGATGAATCCCCTTTCTGATTGTTTGGGGCATCTGGGAAAAAAGCTTGTCCGGAGAAGACAAGGTGAGCGCTACCATCAGTCCTGTGTCATACCAACAGTAAAGCATCCTGAGACCATTCATGTGTGGGGTTGCTTCTCAGCCAAGGGAGTTGGCTCACTCACACAGCCATGAATAAATAATGGTACCAACACATCCTCTGAGAGCAACTTCTCCCAGCCATCCAGGAACAGTTTGGTGACAAACAATGCCTTTTCCAGCCTGATGGAGCACCTTGCCAAAGGGCAGAAGTGGTAACTAAGTGGCTCCAAAACATTTTGGGTCCAAGGCCAGAAACTCCCCAGACCTTAATCCCATTGAGAACTTGTGGTCCATCCTCAAGAGGTGGGTGGACAAACAAAACCCCACAAATTCTGACAACCTCCAAGCATTGATTATGCACAATGGACTGCCATCAGTCAGGATGTGGCCCAGAAGTTAATTGACAGCATGCCAGGGCGGATTGCAGAGGTCTTGAAAAGAAGGGTCAACACTGCACATATTGACTCTTTGCATCAACTTCATGTGATTGTCAATAAAAGCCTTTGACACTTATGAAATGCTTGTAATTATACTTGAGTATTCCATCGTAATATCTGACAAAAATATGTAAAGACACTGAAGCAGAAAACTTTGTGGAAATGAATATTTGTGTCATTCTCAAAACTTTTAGCCACGACTGTACAGCTATAGAGAGGAGAGTGTTATTAACCCCTACTATCCCTCCTCTTCCCAGGTGTGTCAGCTATAGAGAGGAGAGTGTTATTAACCCCTACTATCCCTCCTCTTCCCAGGTGTGTCAGCTATAGAGAGGAGAGTGTTATTAACCCCTACTACCCCTCCTCTTCCCAGGTGTGTCAGCTATAGAGAGGAGAGTGTTATTAACCCCTACTATCCCTCCTCTTCCCAGGTGTGTCAGCTATAGAGAGGAGAGTGTTATTAACCCCTACTATCCCTCCTCTTCCCAGGTGTGTCAGCTATAGAGAGGAGAGTGTTATTAACCCCTACTACCCCTCCTCTTCCCAGGTGTGTCAGCTATAGAGAGGAGAGTGTTATTAACCCCTACTATCCCTCCTCTTCCCAGGTGTGTCAGCTATAGAGAGGAGAGTGTTATTAACCCCTACTATCCCTCCTCTTCCCAGGTGTGTCAGCTATAGAGAGTGTTATTAACCCCTACTATCCCTCCTCTTCCCAGGTGTGTCAGCTATAGAGAGTGTTATTAACCCCTACTATCCCTCCTCTTCCCAGGTGTGTCAGCTATAGACAGGAGAGTGTTATTAACCCCTACTATCCCTCCTCTTCCCAGGTGTGTCAGCTATAGAGAGTGTTATTAACCCCTACTATCCCTCCTCTTCCCAGGTGTGTCAGCTATAGACAGGAGAGTGTTATTAACCCCTACTATCCCTCCTCTTCCCAGGTGTGTCAGCTGGAGAGGTTCAGTGAGACCAGTGGTCTTGGCATCAGCACGGAGGCCAGGGCAGGACACCACTACCTGTGCTCCGTCTTACCTGAGGGGCCCGTCGGACAGAGCAGGAAGATACACCCTGGAGACCAGATACTGGAGGTGGGACGGACTGATTAACATCCATACATTCATTTAAACAAAACATATTTCACCTTTATTTTACCAGGTAGGCCAGTTGAGAACACCTTTATTTAACCAGGTAGGCCAGTTGAGAACACCTTTATTTAACCAGGTAGGCCAGTTGAGAACACCTTTATTTAACCAGGTAGGCTAGTTGAGAACACCTTTATTTAACCAGGTAGGTCAGTTGAGAACACCTTTATTTAACCAGGTAGGTCAGTTGAGAACACCTTTATTTAACCAGGTAGGTCAGTTGAGAACACCTTTATTTAACCAGGTAGGCTAGTTGAGAACACCTTTATTTAACCAGGTAGGCCAGTTGAGAACACCTTTATTTAACCAGGTAGGTCAGTTGAGAACACCTTTATTTAACCAGGTAGGTCAGTTGAGAACACCTTTATTTAACCAGGTAGGTCAGTTGAGAACACCTTTATTTAACCAGGTAGGCTAGTTGAGAACACCTTTATTTAACCAGGTAGGTCAGTTGAGAACACCTTTATTTAACCAGGTAGGTCAGTTGAGAACACCTTTATTTAACCAGGTAGGTCAGTTGAGAACACCTTTATTTAACCAGGTAGGTCAGTTGAGAACACCTTTATTTAACCAGGTAGGTCAGTTGAGAACACCTTTATTTAACCAGGTAGGTCAGTTGAGAACACCTTTATTTAACCAGGTAGGTCAGTTGAGAACACTTTTATTTAACCAGGTAGGCCAGTTGAGAACACCTTTATTTAACCAGGTAGGTCAGTTGAGAACACCTTTATTTAACCAGGTAGGTCAGTTGAGAACACCTTTATTTAACCAGGTAGGCCAGTTGAGAACACCTTTATTTAACCAGGTAGGTCAGTTGAGAACACCTTTATTTAACCAGGTCGGCCAGTTGAGAACACCTTTATTTAACCAGGCTTTGTTCATTCATTTGGTTTGTTAATTAATTAATTTGTTCTTTAATTCACTACTTTGTTCATTCATTCATTCATTCATTCATTCATTCATTCATTCATTTGTTTGTTCATTCATTTGTTCATTCATTCATGTATTCACCCATCCACATGATCCAATGGAACAGTGACCCTGTTCTGCTATGATGTAGCTACATGCAGCACATTGACCCTGTTCTGCTATGATGTAGCTACATGCAGCACATTGACCCTGTTCTGCTATGATGTAGCTACATGCAGCACATTGACCCTGTTCTGCTATGATGTAGCTACATGCAGCACATTGACCCTGTTCTGCTATGATGTAGCTACATGCAGCACATTGACCCTGTTCTGCTATGATGTAGCTACATGCAGCACATTGACCCTGTTCTGCTATGATGTAGCTACATGCAGCACATTGACCCTGTTCTGCTATGATGTAGCTACATGCAGCACATTCAACATGTTTGCTGACCAGACCAGCTTCTCCCCTCTCCCAGGCGAATGGTATCCCTCTGATAGGAGAGACTCACAGAGAGGTGATCAGCGTTCTGAGAGAGCTGCCTCTGTGTGTCTGTATGGTGTGCTGCCGCGTCGTGCACCCACAGCTACGGGACAGTGACCACGACGATGATGATGATGAAGATGTACAGCTCCCCCTCAAAGAGCTACTGGCTGAGTTCAACGGCAAGGTAGAGAGGGATGGGGAGGAGGGATGGAGGGATGGGGTGATGGAGGGGAGATGGAGGGGGAGGAGGGATGGGGAGATGGAGGGATATGGAGATGGAGGGATATGGAGATGGAGGGATATGGAGATGGAGGGATATGGAGATGGAGGGATATGGAGATGGAGGGATATGGAGATGGAGGGATATAGAGATGGAGGGATATAGAGATGGAGGGATATAGAGATGGAGGGATATAGAGATGGAGGGATATAGAGATGGAGGGATGTGGAGATGGAGGGATATAGAGATGGAGGGATATAGAGATGGAGGGATATGGAGATGGAGGGATATGGAGATGGAGGGATATGGAGATGGAGGGATATAGAGATGGAGGGATATAGAGATGGAGGGATATAGAGATGGAGGGATATAGAGATGGAGGGATATAGAGATGGAGGGATATGGAGATGGAGGGATATAGAGATGGAGGGATATGGAGATGGAGGGATATGGAGATGGAGGGATATAGAGATGGAGGGATATAGAGATGGAGGGATATAGAGATGGAGGGATATAGAGATGGAGGGATATAGAGATGGAGGGATATGGAGATGGAGGGATATGGAGATGGAGGGATATAGAGATGGAGGGATATAGAGATGGAGGGATATAGAGATGGAGGGATATAGAGATGGAGGGATATAGAGATGGAGGGATATAGAGATGGAGATGGAGGGATATGGAGATGGAGGGATATAGAGATGGAGGGATATAGAGATGGAGGGATATGGAGATGGAGGGATATAGAGATGGAGGGATATAGAGATGGAGGGATATAGAGATGGAGGGATATAGAGATGGAGGGATATGGAGATGGAGGGATATGGAGATGGAGGGATATAGAGATGGAGGGATATGGAGATGGAGGGATATAGAGATGGAGGGATATGGAGATGGAGGGATATAGAGATGGAGGGATATAGAGATGGAGGGATATGGAGATGGAGGGATATGGAGATGGAGGGATATAGAGATGGAGGGATATGGAGATGGAGGGATATAGAGATGGAGGGATATGGAGATGGAGGGATATGGAGATGGAGGGATATGGAGATGGAGGAATATAGAGATGGAGGGATATGGAGATGGAGGGATATGGAGATGGAGGGATATAGAGATGGAGGAATATAGAGATGGAGGGATATGGAGATGGAGGGATATAGAGATGGAGGGATATGGAGATGGAGGGATATGGAGATGGAGGGATATGGAGATGGAGGGATATGGAGAGATGGAGATGGAGGGATATAGAGATGGAGGGATATAGAGATGGAGGGATATAGAGATGGAGGGATATAGAGATGGAGGGATATGGAGATGGAGGGATATAGAGATGGAGATGGAGGGATATGGAGATGGAGGGATATAGAGATGGAGGGATATAGAGATGGAGGGATATAGAGATGGAGGGATATAGAGATGGAGGGATATGGAGATGGAGGGATATGGAGATGGAGGGATATAGAGATGGAGGGATATGGAGATGGAGGGATATGGAGATGGAGGGATATGGAGATGGAGGGATATGGAGATGGAGGGATATAGAGATGGAGGGATATGGAGATGGAGGGATATGGAGATGGAGGGATATGGAGATGGAGGGATATAGAGATGGAGGGATATAGAGATGGAGGGATATAGAGATGGAGGGATATAGAGATGGAGGGATATAGAGATGGAGGGATATAGAGATGGAGGGATATAGAGATGGAGGGATATAGAGATGGAGGGATATGGAGATGGAGGGATATGGAGATGGAGGAATATGGAGATGGAGGGATATAGAGATGGAGGGATATAGAGATGGAGGGATATAGAGATGGAGGGATATAGAGATGGAGGGATATGGAGATGGAGGGATATGGAGATGGAGGGATATAGAGATGGAGGGATATAGAGATGGAGGGATATAGAGATGGAGGGATATGGAGATGGAGGGATATAGAGATGGAGGGATATGGAGATGGAGGGATATGGAGATGGAGGGATATGGAGATGGAGGAATATAGAGATGGAGGGATATGGAGATGGAGGGATATGGAGATGGAGGGATATAGAGATGGAGGGATATGGAGATGGAGGGATATGGAGATGGAGGGATATGGAGATGGAGGAATATAGAGATGGAGGGATATGGAGATGGAGGGATATGGAGATGGAGGGATATAGAGATGGAGGGATATGGAGATGGAGGGATATGGAGATGGAGGGATATGGAGATGGAGGGATATGGAGATGGAGGGATATGGAGATGGAGGGATATAGAGATGGAGGGATATGGAGATGGAGGGATATGGAGATGGAGGGATATAGAGATGGAGGGATATAGAGATGGAGGGATATGGAGAAGGAGGGATATAGAGATGGAGGGAGATGGAGATGGAGGGATATAGAGATGGAGGGATATAGAGATGGAGGGATATAGAGATGGAGGGATATTGAGATGGAGGGATATAGAGATGGAGGGATATGGAGATGGAGGGATATGGAGATGGAGGGATATAGAGATGGAGGGATATAGAGATGGAGGGATATAGAGATGGAGGGATATAGAGATGGAGGGATATAGAGATGGAGGGATATGGAGATGGAGGGATATAGAGATGGAGGGATATAGAGATGGAGGGATATATGAGATGGAGGGATATAGAGATGGAGATGGAGGGATATGGAGATGGAGGGATATGGAGATGGAGGGATATAGAGATGGAGGGATATAGAGATGGAGGGATATAGAGATGGAGGGATATAGAGATGGAGGGATATAGAGATGGAGGGATATAGAGATGGAGGGATATGGAGATGGAGGGATATGGAGATGGAGGGATATAGAGATGGAGGGATGGGGAGATGGAGGGATATGGAGATGGAGGGATATGGAGATGGAGGGATATGGAGATGGAGGGATATGGAGATGGAGGGATATAGAGATGGAGGGATATGGAGATGGAGGGATATGGAGATGGAGGGATATAGAGATGGAGGGATGGGGAGATGGAGGGATATGGAGATGGAGGAGGATATTGAGATGGAGGGGGATATAGGAGATGGAGATGGAGGGATATAGAGATGGAGGGATATGGAGATGGAGGGATATAGAGATGGAGGGATGGGGAGATGGAGGGATATAGAGATGGAGGGATATAGAGATGGACAGATTTTGGATAGAGGAATGGGGAAATGGAGGGATATGGAGATGGTGTCAGACATATTGGTGGGGTCAATCCAATCCCTTTAATGCCATTTGGCGAAGTGATCAAGTGGACACTATTTCTGGAAGAAGGGTGGAAAGATAGTCAATCAGACTGCAGCCGGGGTGTCATATGAGATGTGCCCTAACTCTCTCTCTCTCCTCTCCCAGTCTCAGTATGACCAGCCCTGCTGTCTACTTCCTGGTTCTAACAACATGGATTGTGGGAGTCGTGGTTTTAATAAGCCTGTGTCTCCTCCTCTGGCCATGTGGGAGAGAGACAGTCAGGTGATAGAGCTGGTGAAGGGAGAGGAAGGCCTGGGATTCAGCATCCTAGACTACCAGGTAAGTCTGTGGTGCGTCTCCATGGTCTAAGGTAGCTTCCTACTCTCCTCTCTTTCAACTGGTTTGGGATCACTAGTAATGTAGACCAGGAGACGAGGAGAGGAGGGTGGGCCAAAGAGTGGATCCTTTGGAAAGACAATAACATTTTTAAAAAGATGAACTGGGAAGCAAAACATTTACATTTACATTTACAATTGTACTCTCTCCTTTCTATTGGACTTGACCTTTGGGAGGACATGACCTTTGAACTGTTGTTCACATGGTCCTTATGTTGTCCCTCTCCAGGACCCAGAGGACGACTCCAAGACTGTCCTGGTGATCCGCTCCCTGGTCCCCGGTGGCGTGGCCGACTCAGACGGACGCCTGCTGCCCGGTGACCGGCTCATGTCCGTCAACGACGTGGACCTGGTCCGGTCGACGCTGGGGCGCGCCGTGCACGTCCTCAAAACCACCGGCTACGGGGTCGTGCGCATCGGCGTCGCCAAGCCACTGCCGGTACGACAGGAACCCAAAACACTCTAACACTGTATACTGTATACCACCCTCCTCCTGTATACCACCTTCCTCCTGTATACCACCTCCTCCTGTATACCACCCTCCTCCTGGATACCACCCTCCTCCTGTATACCACCTTCCTCCTGTATACCACCCTCCTCCTGGATACCACCCTCCTCCTGGATACCACCTTCCTCCTGTATACCACCCTCCTCCTGTATACCACCTTCCTCCTGGATACCACCCTCCTCCTGTATACCACCCTCCTCCTGTATACCACCCTCCTCCTGTATACCACCCTCCTCCTGTATACCACCCTCCTCCTGTATACCACCCTCCTCCTGTATACCACCCTCCTCCTGGATACCACCCTCCTCCTGTATACCACCCTCCTCCTGTATACCACCCTCCTCCTGTATACCACCCTCCTCCTGTATACCATCCTCCTCCTGTATACCACCCTCCTCCTGGATACCACCCTCCTCCTGTATACCACCCTCCTCCTGTATACCACCCTCCTCCTGTATACCACCCTCCTCCTGTATACCACCCTCCTCCTGTATACCACCCTCCTCCTGTATACCACCCTCCTCCTGTATACTACCCTCCTCCTGTATACCACCCTCCTCCTGTATACCACCTTCCTCCTGTATACCACCCTCCTCCTGTATACCACCCTCCTCCTGTATACCACCTTCCTCCTGTATACCATCCTCCTCCAGGTATCTCCTGGATACCCAGATCCAGATAGCAGATGTTCTGAAAGAGCTGCAAAACCTGGACCCGTCCTGGGCTATGACAATCTGGACCCGCCTGAAACTATCTGCACCATTGTCTGTATAACCCCTATTACCAGCCTGTTCAACCTCTCTTTCCTGAGATCCCCAAGGATTGGAAAGCTGCCGCAGTCATCCCCCTCTTCAAAGGGGGAGACACCCTGGACCCAAACTGCTATAGACCTATATCCATCCTGCCCTGCCTATCTAAGGTCTTCCTGTAGCCAAGTCAACAAACAGGTCACTGACCATCTCCAATCCCACCGTCCTTCTCCGCTGTGCCACCTGGTTTCCTCCGGTATGGGTGCACCTCAGCCACACTCAAGGTACTAAACGATATCATAACCACCATCGATAAAAGACAGTACTGTGCAGCCGTCTTCATCGACCTCGCCTGGCTACCACCCCTCTCTGTCAATCACCAAATATTATCGGCAGACTCAACAGCCTCGGTTTTTGGGATGACTGCCTTGCCTGGTTCACCACCACTTTGCAGACAGAGTTCAGTGTGTCAAATCAGAGGGCATGCTGTCCTGTCCTCTGGCAGTCTCTATGGGGGTGCCACAGGGTTCAATTCTCCTCTGTATATATCAATGATGTTGCTCCTGCTGCCACCCGATTCCCTGATCCACCTCTCGCATACCACACCATTCTATATACTTTCGGCCCGTCATTGGACACTGTGCTATCCAACCTCCAAACCACCCAATGCCATACAGCACTCCTTCCGTGGCCTCCAACTGCTCTTAAACGCTGAGTAAACCAAATGCATGCTTACCAACCGATCCTGCCTGCACCCGCATGCCCGACTAGCATCACCACCCTGGATGGTATCCAACCTTGAATATGTGGACATCTATAAGTACCTAGGTGTCTGGCTAGACCTCAAACTCTCCTTCCAGACTCACATCAAACATCTCCAATCAAAAATCAAATCCAGAGTCGGCTTTCTATTCCGCAACAAAGCCTCCTTCACTCACGCTGCCAAGCTTACCCTAGTAAAACTGACTATCCTACCGATCCTCGACTCGGCGATGTCATCTACAAAATGGCTTCCAACACTCTACTCAGCAAACTGGATGCAGTCTACCACCCTCCTCCGTTTTGTCACTAAAGCACCTTATACCACCCACCACTGCGATTTGTATGCTCTGTAGTACCCTCACTCCATATTCCACCCTCCTCACTGGCTCCAGGTCATCTACAAGTCCATGCTAGGTAAACCCGCCTGTATCTCAGTTCACTGGTCACTGATGGCAACACCCATCCGTAGCACGCGCCTCCAGCAGGTGTATCTCACTGATCATCCCTCCTGCCAACACCATTTGGCCGCCCCTCCTGTATCCACCCTGTGACTGGAACGACTCCTCAAAATCGCTGAAGTTGGAGACTTTTATCTCCCTCTCCAACTTCCTCAGCTATCCTGATACACCTAACTCCTGTATACCACTCCTGTATATACCCTATAGGTAAATAGCTCACCCTTTTTACCTACCTCATTCCCATACTGTTTTTATACTGTTTTTATTTATTTACTTTTCTCCTTTTGCACACCACCCTCTCTACCTGTACATGCCCATCTGATCATTTATCACTCCTGTTAATCCAAAATTGTATTATTCCCTACCTCCTCATGCCTTTTGCCACATTGTATATAGACTGCCCATTTTTTTTCCTGTGTTATTGACTTGCTCCTTGTTTACTCCATGTGTAACTCTGTGTTGTCTGTTCACACTGCTATACCATCTTGGCCAGGTCCAGTTGCAAATGAGAACTTGTTCTCAACCACCCTAGCCTACCTGGTTAAATAAAGGTGAAATAAAATAAAAATAAAATAAAAATACCACCCTCCTCCTGGATACCACCCTCCTCCTGGATACCACCTTCCTCCTGGATACCACCCTCCTCCTGTATACCACCCTCCTCCTGTATACCACCCTCCTCCTGTATACCACCCTCCTCCTGGATACCACCCTCCTCCTGTATACCACCCTCCTCCTGTATACCACCCTCCTCCTGTATACCACCCTCCTCCTGTATACCACCCTCCTCCTGTATACCACCCTCCTCCTGTATACCACCCTCCTCCTGGATACCACCCTCCTCCTGTATACCACCCTCCTCCTGTATACCACCCTCCTCCTGTATACCACCCTCCTCCTGTATACCACCCTCCTCCTGTATACCACCCTCCTCCTGTATACCACCCTCCTCCTGTATACCACCCTCCTCCTGTATATCACCCTCCTCCTGTATACCACCCTCCTCCTGTATACCACCCTCCTCCTGTATACCACGCTCCTCCTGGATACCACCCTCCTGTATACCACCCTCATCCTGTATACCACCCTCCTCCTGTATACCACCCTCCTCCTGTATACCCCCCTCCTCCTGTATACCACCCTCCTCCTGTATACCACCCTCCTCCTGTATACTAGGTGTGGCCAACCCTCCTCCTGTATACCACCCTCCTCCTGTATACCACCCTCCTCCTGTATACCACCCTGCTCCTGTATACCACCCTCCTCCTGTATACCACCCTCCTCCTGTATACCACCCTCCTCCTGTATACCCCCCTCCTCCTGTATACCACCCTCCTCCTGTATACCACCCTCCTCCTGTATACCACCCTCCTCCTGTATACTAGGTGTGGCCAACCCTCCTCCTGTATACCACCCTCCTCCTGTATAACACCCGCCTCCTGTATACCACCCTGCTCCTGTATACCACCCTCCTCCTGTATACTAGGTGGGGCCCACCCTCCTCCTGTATACTAGGTGTGGCCCACCCTCCTCCTGTATACTAGGGGGGGGCCCACCCTCCTCCTGTATACTAGGGGGGGGCCCACCCTGGGGGAACCACCCTCCTCCTGTATACTAGGTGGGGCCCACCCTCCTCCTGTATACCACCCTCCTCCTGTATACTAGGGGGGAACCACCCTCCTCCTGTATACCACCTACCTCCTGTATACTAGGGGGGGCCCATATATTTTATATCTACCACCATAACACAGTCAGTACATGTAGTTTATATCTACCACCATAACACAGTCAGTACATGTAGTTTACCACCATAACACAGTCAATACATGTAGTTTATATCTACCACCATAACACAGTCAGTACATGGAGTTTACCACCATAACACAGTCAGTACATGTAGTTTATATCTATCACCATAACACAGTCAGTACATGTAGTTTATATCTACCACCATAACACAGTCAGTACATGTAGTTTATATCTATCACCATAACACAGTCAGTACATGTAGTTTACCACCATAACACAGTCAGTACATGTAGTTTATATCTACCACCATAACACAGTCAGTACATGTAGTTTATATCTACCACCATAACACAGTCAGTACATGTAGTTTATATCTACCACCATAACACAGTCAGTACATGTAGTTTATATCTACCACCATAACACAGTCAGTACATGTAGTTTATATCTACCACCATAACACAGTCAGTACATGTAGTTTATATATACCACCATAACACAGTCAGTACATGTAGTTTACCACCATAACACAGTCAGTACATGTAGTTTACCACCATAACACAGTCAGTACATGTAGTTTATATCTACCACCATAACACAGTCAGTACATGTAGTTTATATCTACCACCATAACACAGTCAGTACATGTAGTTTACCACCATAACACAGTCAGTACATGTAGTTTATATCTACCACCATAACACAGTCAGTACATGTAGTTTATATCTACCACCATAACACAGTCAATACATGTAGTTTATATCTACCACCATAACACAGTCAATACATGTAGTTTATATCTACCACCATAACACAGTCAGTACATGTAGTTTATATCTACCACCATAACACAGTCAGTACATGTAGTTTATATCTACCACCATAACACAGTCAGTACATGTAGTTTATATCTACCACCATAACACAGTCAGTACATGTAGTTTATATCTACCACCATAACACAGTCAGTACATGTAGTTTATATCTACACCATAACACAGTCAGTACATGTAGTTTATATCTACCACCATAACACAGTCAGTACATGTAGTTTATATCTACCACCATAACACAGTCAGTACATGTAGTTTATATCTACCACCATAACACAGTCAGTACATGTAGTTTACCACCATAACACAGTCAGTACATGTAGTTTATATCTACCACCATAACACAGTCAGTACATGTAGTTTATATCTACCACCATAACACAGTCAGTACATGTAGTTTATATCTACCACCATAACACAGTCAGTACATGTAGTTTATATCTACCACCATAACACAGTCAGTACATGTAGTTTATATCTACCACCATAACACAGTCAGTACATGTAGTTTATATCTACCACCATAACACAGTCAGTACATGTAGTTTATATCTACCACCATAACACAGTCAGTACATGTAGTTTATATCTAGCACCATAACACAGTCAGTACATGTAGTTTATATCTACCACCATAACACAGTCAGTACATGTAGTTTATATCTACCACCATAACACAGTCAATACATGTAGTTTACCACCATAACACAGTCAGTACATGTAGTTTATATCTACCACCATAACACAGTCAGTACATGTAGTTTATATCTACCACCATAACACAGTCAGTACATGTAGTTTATATCTACCACCATAACACAGTCAGTACATGTAGTTTATATCTACCACCATAACACAGTCAGTACATGTAGTTTATATCTACCACCATAACACAGTCAATACATGTAGTTTATATCTACCACCATAACACAGTCAGTACATGTAGTTTATATCTACCACCATAACACAGTCAGTACATGTAGTTTATATCTACCACCATAACACAGTCAGTACATGTAGTTTATATCTACCACCATAACACAGTCAGTACATGTAGTTTATATCTACCACCATAACACAGTCAGTACATGTAGTTTATATCTACCACCATAACACAGTCAGTACATGTAGTTTACCACCATAACACAGTCAGTACATGTAGTTTATATCTACCACCATAACACAGTCAGTACATGTAGTTTATATCTACCACCATAACACAGTCAATACATGTAGTTTATATCTACCACCATAACACAGTCAGTACATGTAGTTTATATCTACCACCATAACACAGTCAGTACATGTAGTTTATATCTACCACCATAACACAGTCAGTACATGTAGTTTATATCTACCACCATAACACAGTCAGTACATGTAGTTTATATCTACCACCATAACACAGTCAGTACATGTAGTTTATATCTACCACCATAACACAGTCAGTACATGTAGTTTATATCTACCACCATAACACAGTCAGTACATGTAGTTTATATCTACCACCATAACACAGTCAGTACATGTAGTTTATATCTACCACCATAACACAGTCAATACATGTAGTTTATATCTACCACCATAACACAGTCAGTACATGTTGTTTATATCTACCACCATAACACAGTCAGTACATGTAGTTTATATCTACCACCATAACACAGTCAGTACATGTAGTTTATATCTACCACCATAACACAGTCAGTACATGTAGTTTATATCTACCACCATAACACAGTCAATACATGTAGTTTACCACCATAACACAGTCAGTACATGTAGTTTATATCTACCACCATAACACAGTCAGTACATGTAGTTTATATCTACCACCATAACACAGTCAATACATGTAGTTTATATCTACCACCATAACACAGTCAGTACATGTAGTTTACCACCATAACACAGTCAGTACATGTAGTTTATATCTACCACCATAACACAGTCAGTACATGTAGTTTACCACCATAACACAGTCAGTACATGTAGTTTATATCTACCACCATAACACAGTCAGTACATGTAGTTTATATCTACCACCATAACACAGTCAGTACATGTAGTTTATATCTACCACCATAACACAGTCAGTACATGTAGTTTATATCTACCACCATAACACAGTCAGTACATGTAGTTTACCACCATAACACAGTCAATACATGTAGTTTATATCTACCACCATAACACAGTCAGTACATGTAGTTTATATCTACCACCATAACACAGTCAGTACATGTAGTTTACCACCATAACACAGTCAGTACATGTAGTTTATCACCATAACACAGTCAGTACATGTAGTTTATATCTACCACCATAACACAGTCAGTACATGTAGTTTATATCTACCACCATAACACAGTCAGTACATGTAGTTTATATCTACCACCATAACACAGTCAATACATGTAGTTTATTTCTGCCCACAGTGTGTTGTAACTCTTGTTGTTGCCTGTGTCCTAGTAACAGTAGGGCAGCAGAGAGAGCCTCTTGTTACCAACCTGCTGAATATTTCATGGTGTTGAGAAATGAACACAATGCCTGACCACACTACTAGAGAGAGAAAGGGGTGGGGAGAGAGAGAGTAGAAAGAGAGAAGGAAAGGTAGTTGAGGAGGAGGTGAGGAGAGAGACTAGAAAGAGAGAAGGAAAGGTAGTTGAGGAGGAGGTGAATAGAGAGAGAGAGACAGGTAGAGAGAGAAAGAGAGTGTCCAATTCCCCCATTCACAACTACTCTCTTTACCCTGTTAGCTTCGATGCTAATTCGGTCAGACCAGAACTCTATCGGGTCTATTTTCCTCTCCGTTTCCTACAGACCCTCTCCACCTCTGACCCTCCACCTTTGACCTTTCACGTATCCCCCAGATCGAGTGTTGTGTCCTGGAGTCCATCCCAGAGTCGTCGAGGTCGTCGAGAGACGAGACCCAGTCGTTATCGAGAGATGAGAAGGATACTCTCCACTCAGCTGGGATGCTAGCCTCCTCCACACAGCAGGCGCATGCTAACAGCTACGGCTCACAGCAGAGGAACAGCCAACCGTGCTCCACACTGAAGGTAAGAAACCTTCCCTAACAGTCAAGTGACATCAACACCTCAGGGTTACCTTGGCAAGTCTACTGTATGGACCGAAATACCTTGGAACAAGAAGCAGTGGTCACAATGCTAACTCTAGAAAGTACGTTTTGCTCCGTTAGTGTAACGAAGAACCCGACATCGTGTGGAAATTATAACAAACTAAAGAGAAAAACAAGACACGAGTGGTTCTATGCTAAAGCTACAGTGGTTCTATGCTAAAGCTACAGTGGTTCTATGCTAAAGCTACAGTGGTTCTATGCTAAAGCTACAGTGGTTCTATGCTAAAGCTACAGTGGTTCTATGCTAAAGCTACAGTGGTTATATGCTAAAGCTACAGTGGTTATATGCTAAAGCTACAGTGGTTCTATGCTAAAGCTACAGTGGTTCTATGCTAAAGCAACAGTGGTTCTATGCTAAAGCTACAGTGGTTCTATGCTAAAGCAACAGTGGTTATATGCTAAAGCTACAGTGGTTCTATGCTAAAGCTACAGTGGTTCTATGCTAAAGCTACAGTGGTTCTATGCTAAAGCTACAGTGGTTATATGCTAAAGCAACAGTGGTTATATGCTAAAGCTACAGTGTTTATATGCTAAAGCTACAGTGGTTATATGCTAAAGCTACAGTGGTTATATGCTAAAGCTACAGTGGTTATATGCTAAAGCTACAGTGGTTATATGCTAAAGCTACAGTGGTAGCTTTAGGAACTAGTCAACCTAGGGTATGTTTTTATCCTCCAACCCTTAGAGAAGTGGCCTATTCCAAATTGCTTATACTTCAGTAAATAGTGTTCACATTCTGCCATACTCGGTTCCTGTATCGTACTGACCTGTAGATAGAACACTGTTCCCTCTATAGGTTCCTGTATCATACTGACCTGTAGATAGAACACTGTTCCCTCTATAGGTTCCTGTATCGTACTGACCTGTAGATACAACACTGTTCCCTCTATAGGTTCCTGTATCATACTGACCTGTAGATAGAACACTGTTCCCTCTATAGGTTCCTGTATCGTACTGACCTGTAGATACAACACTGTTCCCTCTATAGGTTCCTGTATCGTACTGACCTGTAGATACAACACTGTTCCCTCTATAGGTTCCTGTACTGACCTGTAGATACAACACTGTTCCCTCTATAGGTTCCTGTATCGTACTGACCTGTAGATACAACACTGTTCCCTCTATAGGTTCCTGTACTGACCTGTAGATACAACACTGTTCCCTCTATAGGTTCCTGTACTGACCTGTAGATACAACACTGTTCCCTCTATAGGTTCCTGTATCGTACTGACCTGTAGATACAACACTGTTCCCTCTATAGGTTCCTGTACTGACCTGTAGATACAACACTGTTCCCTCTATAGGTTCCTGTACTGACCTGTAGATACAACACTGTTCCCTCTATAGGTTCCTGTATCGTACTGACCTGTAGATACAACACTGTTGCCTCTATAGGTTCCTGTATCATACTGACCTGTAGATACAACACTGTTCCCTCTATAGGTTCCTGTACTGACCTGTAGATACAACACTGTTCCCTCTATAGGTTCCTGTACTGACCTGTAGATACAACACTGTTCCCTCTATAGGTTCCTGTACTGACCTGTAGATACAACACTGTTCCCTCTATAGGTTCCTGTATCATACTGACCTGTAGATACAACACTGTTCCCTCTATAGGTTCCTGTATCATACTGACCTGTAGATACAACACTGTTCCCTCTATAGGTTCCTGTATCGTACTGACCTGTAGATACAACACTGTTCCCTCTATAGGTTCCTGTACTGACCTGTAGATACAACACTGTTCCCTCTATAGGTTCCTGTATCGTACTGACCTGTAGATACAACACTGTTCCCTCTATAGGTTCCTGTACTGACCTGTAGATACAACACTGTTCCCTCTATAGGTTCCTGTACTGACCTGTAGATACAACACTGTTCCCTCTATAGGTTCCTGTATCATACTGACCTGTAGATACAACACTGTTCCCTCTATAGGTTCCTGTACTGACCTGTAGATACAACACTGTTCCCTCTATAGGTTCCTG
The DNA here is from genome assembly GCF_023373465.1 of Oncorhynchus keta. Classification (NCBI taxonomy): domain Eukaryota; kingdom Metazoa; phylum Chordata; class Actinopteri; order Salmoniformes; family Salmonidae; genus Oncorhynchus; species Oncorhynchus keta. Next base: position 52,773 of record NW_026277855.1, on the reverse strand, counting down.
TATCATACTGACCTGTAGATACAACACTGTTCCCTCTATAGGTTCCTGTATCGTACTGACCTGTAGATACAACACTGTTCCCTCTATAGGTTCCTGTACTGACCTGTAGATACAACACTGTTCCCTCTATAGGTTCCTGTATCGTACTGACCTGTAGATACAACACTGTTCCCTCTATAGGTTCCTGTCCTGACCTGTAGATACAACACTGTTCCCTCTATAGGTTCCTGTACTGACCTGTAGATACAACACTGTTCCCTCTATAGGTTCCTGTACTGACCTGTAGATACAACACTGTTCCCTCTATAGGTTCCTGTATCATACTGACCTGTAGATACAACACTGTTCCCTCTATAGGTTCCTGTACTGACCTGTAGATACAACACTGTTCCCTCTATAGGTTCCTGTACTGACCTGTAGATACAACACTGTTCCCTCTATAGGTTCCTGTACTGACCTGTAGATACAACACTGTTCCCTCTATAGGTTCCTGTATCGTACTGACCTGTAGATACAACACTGTTCCCTCTATAGGTTCCTGTATCGTACTGACCTGTAGATACAACACTGTTCCCTCTATAGGTTCCTGTTCCCTCTATAGGTTCTGACCTGTAGATACAACACTGTTCCCTCTATAGGTTCCTGTACTGACCTGTAGATACAACACTGTTCCCTCTATAGGTTCCTGTATCATACTGACCTGTAGATACAACACTGTTCCCTCTATAGGTTCCTGTATAGGTTCCTACTGACCTGTAGATACAACACTGTTCCCTCTATAGGTTCCTGTACTGACCTGTAGATACAACACTGTTCCCTCTATAGGTTCCTGTATCATACTGACCTGTAGATACAACACTGTTCCCTCTATAGGTTCCTGTATCTACTGACCTGTAGATACAACACTGTTCCCTCTATAGGTTCCTGTACTGACCTGTAGATACAACACTGTTCCCTCTATAGGTTCCTGTATCGTACTGACCTGTAGATACAACACTGTTCCCTCTATAGGTTCCTGGGACCTGTAGATACAACACTGTTCCCTCTATAGGTTCCTGTATCATACTGACCTGTAGATACAACACTGTTCCTAGGGTTCCTGTCAAGGTTCCAGTACATTGTAGATACAACACTGTTCCCTCTATAGGTTCCTGTATCTGACCTGTAGATACAACACTGTTCCCTCTATAGGTTCCTGTATAACCAAAGATACAACACTGTTCCCTCTATAGGTTCCTGTATCATACTGACCTGTAGATACAACACTGTTCCCTCTATAGGTTCCTGTACATACTGACCTGTAGATACAACACTGTTCCCTCTATAGGTTCCTGTATCATACTGACCTGTAGATACAACACTGTTCCCTCTATAGGTTCCTGTATCATACTGACCTGTAGATACAACACTGTTCCCTTTATAGGTTCCTGTATATGCCTGTAGATACAACACTGTTCCCATAGGTTCCTGTACTGACCTGTAGATACAACACTGTTCCCTCTATAGGTTCCTGTAAAACCTGTAGATACAACACTGTTCCCTCTATAGGTTCCTGTACTGACCTGTAGATACAACACTGTTCCCTCTATAGGTTCCTTTACTGAAGATACAACACTGTTCCCTCTATAGGTTCCTGTATCATACTGACCTGTAGATACAACACTGTTCCCTCTATAGGTTCCTGTACTGACCTGTAGATACAACACTGTTCCTGTACTGACTAGAGTTCCCTCTATAGGTTCCTGTAAACTGACCTGTAGATACAACACTGTTCCCTCTATAGGTTCCTGTATCATACTGACCTGTAGATACAACACTGTTCCCTGAATAGGTTCCTATCATACTGACCTGTAGATACAACACTGTTCCCTCTATAGGTTCCTGTATGAACTGTAGATAGAAGATTCCACTGTTCACACAAGGTTCCTGTTTTGAAGATACTGTTCCCTGGTTCCTGTACTAAGATACAACACTGTTCCACATAGGTTCCTGTAAATCACTGACCTGTAGATACAACACTGTTCCCATAGGTTCCTGTACTGACCTGTAGATACAACACTGTTCCCTCTATAGGTTCCTGTATCATACTGACCTGTAGATACAACACTGTTCCCTCTATAGGTTCCTGTACCTGAGAACTTGTTCATCTTTTGGTTCCTGTACAACCTGTAGATACAACACTGTTGTCATAGGTTCCTGACTAGCTGACCTGTAGATACAACACTGTTCCCTTATAGGTTCCTGTACTGACCTGTAGATACAACACTGTTCCCTCTATAGGTTCCTGATATTGACCTGTAGATACAACACTGTTCCCTCTATAGGTTCCTGTACTGACCTGTAGATAACATGGTTCCTGTACAAAACCTGTTACAACACTGCCCTCTATAGGTTCCTGTACTGACCTGTAGATACAACACTGTTCCCTCTATAGGTTCCTGTATGACCTGAGATACAACACTGTTCCCTCTATAGGTTCCTGTACAGACCTGTAGATACAACACTGTTCCCTTAGGTTCCTGTATCACCTGCAAATACAACACTGTTCCCTCTAGGTTCCTGAATACCCTGTAGATTAGGTTCCTGTAGATGACACACTGTTCCCTCTAGGTTCCTGTAACCTGTGATACAAACTGGTCCCTCTAAAACTGTAATGACCTGTAGATACAACACTGTTCCCAAATCCTGTACTGACCTGTTCCTCTAACGTTCCTGTTCTGTAGATACAACACTGTTCCCTCTATAGGTTCCTGTACTGACCTGTAGATACAACACTGTTCCCTCTATAGGTTCCTGTACTGACCTGTAGATACAACACTGTCCCTCTATAGGTTCCTGTATCATACTGACCTGTAGATACAACACTGTTCCCTCTATAGGTTCCTGTACTGAAATACAACACTGTTCCCATTAGGTTCCTGTATCATACTGACCTGTAGATACAACACTGTTCAACTCTATAGCCTGTACTGACCTGTCAGATAAACACTGTTCCCTCAAGGTTCCTGTTCATACTGACCTGTGCATACAACACTGTTCCCTCTATAGGTTCCTGTACAGACCTGTAGATACAACACTGTTCCCTCTATAGGTTCCTGTATCGGTCCCTGACCTAGATACAACACTGTTCCAACTATAGGTTCCTGTACTGACCTGTAGATACAACACTGTTCCCCTATAGGTTCCTGTATCGTAGACCTGTAGATACAACACTGTTCAGCGCCTATAGGTTCCATGTATCTCACTTAGATGTGGTTCCCTCTATAGGTTCCTGTACTGACCTGTAGATACAACACTGTTCCCTCTATAGGTTCCTGTATCACTGAGAGTTTGATACAACACTGTTCCCTCTATAGGTTCCTGTACCATACTGACCGGATGAACACTGTTCCATAGGTTCCTGTAACCTGTAACCAACACTGTTCCATGATAGGTTCCTGTTCAGCTGACCTGTAGATACAACACTGTTCCCTCTATAGGTTCAAAATACTGACCTGTAGATAAACACTGTTCCCTCTATAGGTTCCTGTACTGACCTGTAGATACAACACTGTTCCCTTATGTTCCTGTACTGACCTGTAGATACAACACTGTTCCCTCTATAGGTTCCTGTATCATACTGACCTGGATACAACACTGTTCCCTCTATAGGTTCCTGTACTGACCTGTAGATACAACACTGTTCCCTCTATAGGTTCCTGTATCAACTGACCTGTAGATACAACACTGTTCCCTCTATAGGTTCCTGTACTGACCTGGTGATACAACACTGTTCACCTATAGGTTCCTGTATCACTCTTCAGTAACAGATACAACACTGTTCCCTCATCCTGTACTGACCTGTAGATACAACACTGTTCCCAGTATAGGTTCCTGTATCGTACTGACCTGATAGATACAACACTGTTCCCTCTATAGGTTCCTGTACTGACCTGTAGATACAACACTGTTCCTGTCTCTGGTTCCTGTATAGGTTCCTGTACTGACCTGTAGATACAACACTGTTCCCTCTATAGGTTCCGTAAAGTCATACTGAAGATACAACACTGTTCCCTCTATAGGTTCCTGTACATGACCTGTAGATACAAAACTGTTCTTGGTTCCTGCTCATACTGACCTGTAGATACAACACTGTTCCCCATAGGTTCCTGTATCATGACCTGTAGATACAACACTGTTCACCTATAGGTTCCTGTACTGACCTGTAGATACAACACTGTTCCCTCTAGGTTCCTGTATCATAGACTGTAGATACAACACTGTTCCCTCTATAGGTTCCTGACTACTGACCTGTAGATACAACACTGTTCCCTCTATAGGTTCCTGTTTGACCTGTAGATACAACACTGTTCCCTCATAGGTTCCTGTAATCTGTAGATACAACACTGTTCCCTCTATAGGTTCCTGTATCATACTGACAACAACCTGTTCCCTCTATAGGTTTGTATCATACTGACTGTAGATGAGTGTTCCTCTATAGGTTCCAGCTGTACTGACCTGTAGATACAACACTGTTCCCTATTCCTGTATCAACTGACCTGTAGATACAACACTGTTCCCTCTATAGGTTCCTGTACTGACCTGTAGATACAACACTGTTCCCTTCCTGTATCATACTGACCTGTAGATAAAACACTGTTCCATTTAGGTTCCTGTACTGACCTGTAGATACAACACTGTTCCCTCTATAGGTTCCTGTATCCGTTTGTAGATACAACACTGTTCCCTTGGTTCCTGTACTGACCTGTGATACAAGAGGTAGAGACATTAACAATCTCTAACAAGGTTCCTGTATCAGCCTGTAGATGGCGCACTGTTCCCCTATAGGTTCCTGTACTGACCTGTAGATACAACACTGTTCCCTCTGTAGGTTCCTGTGATGACCTGTAGATACTGTTCCCTCTAAGGTTCCTTATGTCCTGTTTATGCACTTTTTCCACTGTACTGACAGAATTCACTGTTCCCTGACGAACCTGTAGGGGGCAACACTGTTCCCTCTATAGGTTCCTGTACTGACCTGTAGATACAACACTGTTCCCTGAGGTTCCTGTACTGACCTGTTTACAACACCCCTGTCTCTATAGGTTCCTGTACTGACCTGTAGATACAACACTGTTCCCTCTATAGGTTCCTGTATCATACTGACCTGTAGATACAACACTGTTCCCTCTATAGGTTCCTGTACTGACCTGTAGATACAACACTGTTCCCTCTATAGATTCCTGTGTCATTGGGCCAGCTGATCTGTAGATACAGCTGGACACTGTTCCCAGCTGGATCAGGTTCCTGGGCCAGCTGACCTGTCCAGCTGGACAACTGGACAGTTCCCTCTGGATAGGTTGGATCTGTATCAGTACTGGACCAGCTGGATACAACACTGTTCCCTCTATAGGTGCTGGATCAGTGACATTGGTCCAGCTGGATCGGTAGGTTCCTGTACTGGATCAGTGTCTGTGGAGATACCAGCTGGACTGTTCTGGATCAGTCATTGGGCCAGCTGGATCAGTCATTGGTAGGATCGTGTCATGGGCCAGCTGGATCAGTGTCATTGGGCCAGCTGGATACCAGCTGGATCACTGTCATTGGGCCAGCTGGATCAGTGTCAGGGCCAGCTGGATCGGTTTCATTGGGCCAGCTGGATCAGTGTCATTGGGCCAGCTGGATCAGTGTCATTGGGCCAGCTGGATCAGTGTCATTGGGCCAGCTGGATCAGTGTCATTGGGCCAGATGGATCAGTGTCATCGGTGTCATTGCCAGCTGGATCAGTGTCATTGGGCCAGCTGGATCAGTGTCATTGGGCCAGCTGGATCAGTGTCATTGGGCCAGCTGGATCAGTGTCATCAGGCCAGCTGGATCAGTGTCATTGGGCCAGATGCATCAGTGTCATCGGGCCAGATGCATCAGTGTCATTGGGCCAGCTGGATCAGTGTCATCAGGCCAGCTGGATCAGTGTCATTGGGCCAGATGCATCAGTGTCATCGGGCCAGATGCATCAGTGTCATTGGGCCAGCTGGATCGGTGTCATTGGGCCAGCTGGATCAGTGTCATTGGGCCAGATGCATCAGTGTCATTGGGCCAGATGCATCAGTGTCATCGGGCCAGATGCATCAGTGTCATCGGGCCAGATGCATCAGTGTCATCGGGCCAGATGCATCAGTGTCATCGGGCGAGGCTCAGAGAAAGTGCTTAGTGCCCAGTGTCGTCTTCATTGTGAGGACGTTACAATCATTCACTGTCCGACATTAAATCACTCAGCAGGTTTTTTGTTTTTTCGACTTTCACTTAAATGACACTGAATCAGCCGACGCTTCTCTCAAACGTTAAGGTTCCCGGTGTTGATTATGGGCACCAAGCATGCTACCCTACCGTACACCTGTTCTAAGTACAACACAGAAGCTCTCTTGGTGTCCCTAACTGTTCTGAAAAGCTGGTAGGCCTGCTACAAATGGACAGCGATACATTGGACACAAACAGTTCGGCTACTGGCTCACGCCCTTCATTCATCCGTTTATCCTTCTTTTTTTTGTCCAGTCATCCATCAGTTCGTTCATCCCATCCTTCCGTTCATCCATCAGTCCAGTCATCCATCCTTCCGTTCATTGATTGATTCATTATTTTCTGTTTATCTTTCTCAGGACGAGAAATCTCCGCGTCATTGTTCCAGCGGCAACATGGAGGACGGCGATAAGCTCCTGGCCCCGCCCCCTTCTTTCGGCAGCCATTTTGAGAGGACAATCGCTGTTGTCAGGGGCAACCGTAGCCTTGGTATGTTATCGGTGTTTTTCATTGTGGCGGGGTGTCTGTGTGTGTACGTCGTCGGCGCGGCGATACTGGGCGGAGAGGAGGAGAAGCTGATATTCGAGGGAAGTCAAAGATTTTTTCAGGAGATGCGGTGAACACTGCTGTTTCTTAATAAGGGAATATCTGTTAAAAAGAGGCTTCTGGAATTTATAAAGTCGTATTGAATTCAATCAATCGAGTTGAAAACGTGAGAGAAAGAGAGAGAGAGAGGAAGAAAGTTGACTTGCACTTTTTATTAAGGGCACCATAGAAAACCCATGTTGTTGACTGTGAAAGAGAGAGTGGACCTCTGTTAATAAGAAAACCCATGTTGTTGACTGTGAAAGAGAGAGTGGACCTCTGTTAATAACCCATGTTGTTGACTGTGAAAGAGAGAGTGGACCTCTGTTAATTAGAAAACCCATGTTGTTGACTGTGAAAGAGAGAGTGGACCTCTGAAAACCCATGTTGTTGACTGTGAAAGAGAGAGTGGACCTCTGTTAATAAGAAAACCCATGTTGTTGACTGTGAAAGAGAGAGTGGACCTCTGTTAATAAGAAAACCCATGTTGTTGACTGTGAAAGAGAGAGTGGACCTCTGTTAATAAGAAAACCCATGTTGTTGACTGTGAAAGAGAGAGTGGACCTCTGTTAAGAAAACCCATGTTGTTGACTGTGAAAGAGACAGAGGACCTCTGTTAATAAGAAAACCCATGTTGTTGACTGTGAAAGAGAGAGTGGACCTCTGAAAACCCATGTTGTTGACTGTGAAAGAGAGAGTGGACCTCTGTTAATTAGAAAACCCATGTTGTTGACTGTGAAAGAGAGAGTGGACCTCTGTTAATTAGAAAACCCATGTTGTTGACTGTGAAAGAGAGAGTGGACCTCTGTTAATAAGAAAACCCATGTTGTTGACTGTGAAAGAGACAGAAGACCTCTGTTAAGTAAAAACCCATGTTGATGACTGTGAAAGAGACAGAGAACTGAACCTTTATTTAACTAGGCTACTGGGGAACAGTGGGTTAACTGCCTTGTTCAGGGGCAGAACGACAGATTTTTACCTTGTCAGCTCGGGGATTCGACCCAACACTCTAACTACTAGGCTACCTGCCTCCTCTAACCACTAGACTACCTGCCTCCTCTAACCACTAGACTACCTGCCTCCTCTAACCACTAGACTACCTGTCTCCTCTAACCACTAGGCTACCTGTCTCCTCTAACCACTAGACTACCTGCCTCCTCTAACCACTAGACTACCGGTCTCCTCGAACCACCAGGCTACCTGCCTCCTCAAACCACGAGGCTACCTGTCTCCTCTAACCACTAGACTACCTGCCTCCTCTAACCACTAGACTACCTGTCTCCTCTAACCACTAGACTACCTGCCTCCTCTAACCACTAGGCTACCTGTCTCCTCTAACCACTAGGCTACCTGCCTCCTCTAACCACTAGGCTACCTGTCTCCTCTAACCACTAGGCTACCTGCCTCCTCTAACCACTAGACTACCTGCCTCCTCTAACCACTAGGCTACCTGTCTCCTCTAACCACTAGGCTACCTGCCTCCTCTAACCACTAGGCTACCTGCCTCCTCTAACCACTAGGCTACCTGCCTCCTCTAACCCCTAGGCTACCTGCCTCCTCTAACCACTAGACTACCTGCCTCCTCTAACCACTAGGCTACCTGCCTCCTCTAACCACTAGACTACCTGCCTCCTCTAACCACTAGACTACCTGCCTCCTCTAACCACTAGGCTACCAGCCTCCTCTAACCACTAGGCTACCTCCCTCCTCTAACCACTAGGCTACCTGCCTCCTCTAACCACTAGGCTACCTGCCTCCTCTAACCACTAGGCTACCAGCCTCCTCTAACCACCAGGCTACCTGCCTCCTCTAACCACTAGGCTACCTGCCTCCTCTAACCACTAGGCTACCTGCCTCCTCTAACCACTAGGCTACCTGCCTCCTCTAACCACTAGACTACCTGCCTCCTCTAACCACTAGGCTACCTGCCTCCTCTAACCACTAGGCTACCTGCCTCCTCTAACCACTAGACTACCTGCCTCCTCTAACCACTAGGCTACCTGCCTCCTCTAACCACTAGGCTACCTGCCTCCTCTAACCACTAGGCTACCTGCCTCCTCTAACCACTAGGCTACCTGCCTCCTCTAACCACTAGGCTACCTGCCTCCTCTAACCACTAGGCTACCTGCCTCCTCTAACCACTAGACTACCTTCACTTTGTGTGAGAGCATTCAGACCTAGAATGGCTACTTCACTTTGTGTGAGAGCATTCAGACCTAAAATGGCTACTTCACTTTGTGTGAGAGCATTCAGACCTAAAATGGCTACTTCACTTTGTGGAGAGCTACCTAGCCTCCCTAAAATGGCTACTGAGTGTGAGCATTCAGACCTAAAATGGCTACTTCACTTTGTGTGAGAGCATTCAGACCTAAAATGGCTACTTCACTTTGTGTGAGAGCATTCAGACCTAAAATGGCTACTTCACTTTGTGTGAGAGCATTCAGACCTAGAATGGCTACTTCACTTTGTGTGAGAGCATTCAGACCTAGAATGGCTACTTCACTTTGTGTGAGAGCATTCAGACCTAAAATGGCTACGTCACTTTGTGTGAGAGCATTCAGACCTAAAATGGCTACTTCACTTTGTGTGAGAGCATTCAGACCTAAAATGGCTACTTCACTTTGTGTGAGAGCATTCAGACCTAAAATGGCTACTTCACTTTGTGTGAGAGCATTCAGACCTAAAATGGCTACTTCACTTTGTGTGAGAGCATTCAGACCTAAAATGGCTACTTCACTTTGTGTGAGAGCATTCAGACCTAGAATGGCTACTTCACTTTGTGTGAGAGCATTCAGACCTAAAATGGCTACTTCACTTTGTGTGAGAGCATTCAGACCTAAAATGGCTACTTCACTTTGTGTGAGAGCATTCAGACCTAAAATGGCTACTTCACTTTGTGTGAGAGCATTCAGACCTAAAATGGCTACTTCACTTTGTGTGAGAGCATTCAGACCTAAAATGGCTACTTCACTTTGTGTGAGCATTCAGACATTCTTCAGACCTTTAGTGAGACCTAAAATGGCTACTTCACTTTGTGTGAGAGCATTCAGACCTAAAATGGCTACTTCACTTTGTGTGAGAGCATTCAGACCTAAAATGGCTACTTCACTTTGTGTGAGAGCATTCAGACCTAGAATGGCTACTTCACTTTGTGTGAGAGCATTCAGACCTAAAATGCTTTTGTGGAATTATTTGTGGTCCATTTGGGACGACAGAATGTTGTGAGCATATCGTTGTTACTTTAGCACTAAAGTGTGTTTATAATTATTACCTTTCCTGACACCTTACCAACATTAGATGTTCAAAATTACACCATTTATAACTATATATATATATTTCTTACTGTACTGTGTATGTAATGCTTTGGCAGTTTTGTGTGAACATGTGTTTCTTTTTTTTTTGGTGAACTCACCTTTTTGTGAGAACACGTTTGAGAAAGTTGTGAGAGATTTGTGAGAACACGTTTGAGAAAGTTGTGAGAGATTTGTGAGAACACGTTTGAGAAAGTTGTGAGAGATTTGTGAGAATCCCTAACACGTGTTTTGTTTGTTTTGTGGACCCCATCGTTTGTTAGACACATTTTTGTGAGAACACATTTTTTGTGAGAACACATTTGTGAGAGGACACATTTGTGAGAACACATTTGTCAGAGATTTGTGAGAACACATTTGTCAGAGATTTGTGAGAACACGTGTTTTGTTTGTTTTGTGGAACCCATCGTTTGTTAGACACATTTTTGTGAGAACATCGTTTCTGTGAACATCTCGTTTGTTTCTAACACGTAGTTTGTTAAAAACAAGAGATGGTTGTGTTGTGAGAACATTTTGTAAGTCTGTGATGTTTTGTTTCTTGCCTTGGGGAATGCATGGGGCTGTTGTTTCATGTTTGTTTTGTTTGTGAAGACACTTTAGTTCTTGTTCGTTTGAGACGGTTTCTTCACAAATGCGTGAAACTGCTTTTTAATTTCTGTGTTTCTGTCTTTGTGGTCTTTGTGGGTTCTTACTGGCCTATTTATTAACTGGAAATGTCTGTCTTAAGGAAAACCTACAGACAAAAATAAGCGGTTAAACGATGATAGTTAATGTGATATTATATTACTCTATGTTATCTTCACAGATTATATATATTTATATTTATATACATTTATATACATTTATATATATTTATATATATTTATATATGTATATACATTTATATATCTATATTCATTTATATATATATATTTTTATACATGTATATTTATATACATATATATTTATATACATTTATATACATATATTGATATATATTTATATACATTTATATATATATATATATATATACATTTATATACATTTATATTTATATATTCATTTATATATATATATATTTATATACATTCATACATATATGTATTTATATATATATATATACAGTTGCTGTGAAGGAAAGTGCTGTATGTTCGTGTACCTATCAGACCTTTCACTGTAGCTTCTCCCAGAGGTCAATAACTGTGATCGTCTATGTGGCTGTAACCCATATGCACTATGATTGTATTGTAATTTGAATGTAATGAGAGAAGAAATATAAAAAAAAATCAATAAACTATATATTTTGAACATACATAAAACGTCATTTATTTTTGATATACCTTCAAATTGTGTACGCTCATAGTGTGTTGGTGTAGTCCCTTGGTGTAGATCTGACTAGTGTGTAGTCCCTTGGTGTAGATCTGACTAGTGTGTAGTCCCTTGGTGTAGATCTGACTAGTGTGTAGTCCCTTGGTGTAGATCTGACTAGTGTGTAGTCCCTTGGTGTAGATCTGACTAGTGTGTAGTCCCTTGGTGTAGATCTGACTAGTGTGTAGTCCCTTGGTGTAGATCTGACTAGTGTGTAGTCCCTTGGTGTAGATCTGACTAGTGTGTAGTCCCTTGGTGTAGATCTGACTAGTGTGTAGTCCCTTGGTGTAGATCTGACTAGTGTGTAGTCCCTTGGTGTAGATCTGACTAGTGTGTAGTCCCTTGGTGTAGATCTGACTAGTGTGTAGTCCCTTGGTGTAGATCTGACTAGTGTGTAGTCCCTTGGTGTAGATCTGACTAGTGTGTAGTCCCTTGGTGTAGATCTGACTAGTGTCCTAATGCACTCCTCTGTAAGTTTGTGTTTCCCATTGTGTGTGGTCCGACGTGTGTGTGTGTGTGTGTGTGTGTGTGTGTGTGTGTGTGTGTGTGTGTGTGTGTGTGTGTGTGTGTGTGTGTGTGTGTGTGGTCCTACGTGTAGGTGTGTGTGCCTGTCTGTGACCGCAGACGGATGGGGGATGTGTGTGTGTGTGTGTCTGTCTGTCTGTGAGCGCAGATGGATGGGGGATGTTTGTGTCCTTGTACAACTAGTTGGCCCCAATTCAATCAGATAAAGAGAAACCCCACTGTGGGGTCACTCAGAACATTACCTCTGTTATTGGGGGTGAAACCCCACTGTGGGGTCACTCAGAGCATTACCTCTGTTATTGGGGGTTAAACCCCACTGTGGGGTCACTCAGAACATTACCTCTGTTATTGGGGGTGAAACCCCACTGTGGGGTCACTCAGAACATTACCTCTGTTATTGGGGGTGAAACCCCACTGTGGGGTCACTCAGAACATTACCTCTGTTATTGGGGGTGAAACCCCACTGTGGGGTCACTCAGAGCATTACCTCTGTTATTGGGGGTTAAACCCCACTGTGGGGTCACTCAGAACATTACCTCTGTTATTGGGGGTTAAACCCCACTGTGGGGTCACTCAGAACATTACCTCTGTTATTGGGGTGACTGAAACCCCACTGTGGGGTCACTCAGAACATTACCTCTGTTATTGGGGGTGAAACCCCACTGTGGGGTCACTCAGAACATTACCTCTGTTATTGGGGGTGTAACCCCACTGTGGGGTCACTCAGAACATTACCTCGGTTATTGGGGGTGAAACCCCACTGTGGGGTCACTCAGAACATTACCTCTGTTATTGGGGGTGAAACCCCACTGTGGGGTCACTCAGAACATTACCTCTGTTATTGGGGTGTAACCCACTGTGGGGTCACTCAGAACATTACCTCGGTTATTGGGGGTGAAACCCCACTGTGGGGTCACTCAGAACATTACCTCTGTTATTGGGGGTGAAACCCCACTGTGGGGGCACTCAGAACATTACCTCTGTTATTGGGGGTGAAACCCCACTGTGGGGTCACTCAGAACATTACCTCTGTTATTGGGGGTGAAACCCCACTGTGGGGTCACTCAGAACATTACCTCTGTTATTGGGGGTGAAACCCCACTGTATATGTGTCACTGAGCATTACCTCTGTTATTGGGGGTTAAACCCCACTGTGGGGTCACTCAGAACATTACCTCTGTTATTGGGGGATAAACCCCACTGTGGGGTCACTCAGAACATTACCTCTGTTATTGGGGGTGAAACCCCACTGTAGGGTCACTCAGAACATTACCTCTGTTATTGGGGTGTAACCCCACTCTGGGGTCACTCAGAACATTACCTCGGTTATTGGGGGTGAAACCCACTGTGGGGTCACTCAGAACATTACCTCTGTTATTGGGGGTGAAACCCCACTGTGGGGTCACTCAGAACATTACCTCTGTTATTGGGGGTGAAACCCCACTATGGGTTGTAGTCACTCAGAACATTACCTCTGTTATTGGGGGTATATGTGAAACCCCACTGTGGGGTCACTCAGAACATTACCTCTGTTATTGGGGGTGAAACCACACTGTGGGGTCACTCAGAGCATTACCTCTGTTATTGGGGTGTGAAACCCCACTGTGTGGGGTCACTCAGAACATTACCTCTGTTATTGGGGTGAAACCCCACTGTGGGGTCACTACAGAACATTACCTCTGTTATTGGGGGTGAAACCCCACTGTGGGGGTGTTCAGAACATTACCTCTGTTATTGGGGTGAAACCCCACTGTGGGGTCACTCAGAACATTACCTCTGTTATTGGGGGTGAAACCCCACTGTGGGGTCACTATATGTGTTGGGGTGTAGAACATTACCTCTGTTATTGTGGGGTGAAACCCCACTGTGGGTAGTCACTCAGAACATTACCTCTGTTATTGGGGGTGAAACCCCACTATGGGGTCACTACAGAACATTACCTCTGTTATTGGGGGTGAAACCCCACTGTGGGGTCACTCAGAACATTACCTCTGTTATTGGGGGTGAAACCACACTGTGGGGTCACTCAGAGCATTACCTCTGTTATTGGGGTGAAACCCCACTGTGGGGTCACTCAGAACATTACCTCTGTTATTGGGGGTGAAACCCCACTATGGGGTCACTCAGAACATTACCTCTGTTATTGGGGTGAAACCCCACTATGGGGTCACTCAGAACATTACCTCTGTTATTGGGGTGAAACCCCACTGTGGGGGCACTCAGAACATTCCCTCTGTTATTGGGGTGAAACCCCACTGTGGGGTCACTCAGAACATTACCTCTGTTATTGGGGGTGAAACCCCACTGTGGGGTCACTCAGAACATTACCTCTGTTATTGACACTATCAGAGGTATCAGCTATGTTAAAATCAGGTAAATTGAGGAGAACACAATCTCGCTTTTTAAAAGCTGTAATGACATGACCTGAGTTTGTGTTAGTCTCTATGTCTGTGTGTTGTAGTGTGACTACAGGTATATGTGTTGTAGTGTGTTGTAGTGTGACTACAGGTATATGTGTTGTAATGTGACTACAGGTATATGTGTTGTAGTGTGTTGTAGTGTGTTGTAGTGTGTTGTAGTGTGACTACAGGTATATGTGTTGTAGTGTGACTACAGGTATATGTGTTGTAGTGTGACTACAGGTATATGTGTTGTAGTGTGTTGTAGTGTGTTGTAGTGTGTTGTAGTGTGTTGTAGTGTGACTACAGGTATATGTGTTGTAGTGTGACTACAGGTATATGTGTTGTAGTGTGACTACAGGTATATGTGTTGTAGTGTGACTACAGGTTTATGTGTTGTAGTGTGACTACAGGTATATGTGTTGTAGTGTGACTACAGGTATATGTGTAGTGTGTTGTAGTGTGACTACAGGTATATGTGTTGTGTGTGTCTAGTGTGTAGTGTACAGGTATATGTGTTGTAGTGTGACTACAGGTATATGTGTTGTAGTGTGACTACAGGTATATGTGTTGTAGTGTGACTACAGGTATATGTGTTGTAGTGTGTTGTAGTGTGACTTGTAGTGTGACTACAGGTATATGTGTTGTAGTGTGACTACAGGTATATGTGTTGTAGTGTGTTGTAGTGTGACTACAGGTATATGTGTTGTAGTGTGTGACTACAGGTATATGTGTTGTAATGTGACTACAGGTATATGTGTTGTAATGTGTGTTGTAGTGTGACTACAGGTATATGTGTTGTAGTGTGACTACAGGTATATGTGTAGTGTGTTGTAGTGTGACTACAGGTATATGTGTTGTAATGTGACTACAGGTATATGTGTTGTAGTGTGACTACAGGTATATGTGTTGTAGTGTGAGGTATATGTGGTATATGTGTTGTAGTGTGACTACAGGTATATGTGTTGTAGTGTGTTGTAGTGTGACTACAGGTGTATATGTGTTGTAGTGTGACTACAGGTATATGTGTTGTAGTGTGTTGTAGTGTGACTACAGGTATATGTGTTGTAGTGTGTTGTACTACAGGTATATGTGTTGTAGTGTGACTACAGGTATATGTGTTGTAACTGTATATGTGTGTAGTGTGACTACAGGTATATGTGTTGTAGTGTGACTACAGGTATATGTGTTGTAGTGTGTTGTAGTGTGACTACAGGTATATGTGTTGTAGTGTGACTACAGGTATATGTGTTGTAGTGTGACTACAGGTATATGTGTTGTAGTGTGACTACAGGTATATGTGTTGTGACTACAGGTGTGTTGTAGTGTGACTACAGGTATATGTGTTGTAGTGTGACTACAGGTATATGTGTTGTAGTGTGACTACAGGTATATGTGTTGTAGTGTGACTACAGGTATATGTGTTGTAGTGTGTTGTAGTGTACTACAGGTATATGTGTTGTAGTGTGACTACAGGTATATGTGTTGTAGTGTGACTACAGGTATATGTGTTGTAGTGTGACTACAGGTATATGTGTTGTAGTGTGACTACAGGTATATGTGTTGTAGTGTGACTACAGGTATATGTGTTGGTATATGTGTTGTAGTGTGACTACAGGTATATGTGTTGTAGTGTGTTGTAGTGTGACTACAGGTATATGTGTTGTAGTGTGACTACAGGTATATGTGTTGTAACTACAGGTGTGTTGTAGTGTGACTACAGGTATATGTGTTGTAGTGTGACTACAGGTATATGTGTTGTAGTGTGACTACAGGTATATGTGTTGTAATGTGACTACAGGTATATGTGTTGTAATGTGTTGTAGTGTGACTACAGGTATATGTGTTGTAGTGTGACTACAGGTATATGTGTTGTAGTGTGACTACAGGTATATGTGTTGTAGTGTGACTACAGGTATATGTGTTGTAGTGTGTTGTAGTGTAGTGTGACTACAGGTATATGTGTTGTAGTGTGACTACAGGTATATGTGTTGTAGTGTGACTACAGGTATATGTGTTGTAGTGTGACTACAGGTATATGTGTTGTAGTGTGACTACAGGTATATGTGTTGTAGTGTGACTACAGGTATATGTGTTGTAGTGTGACTACAGGTATATGTGTTGTAGTGTGTTGTAGTGTGACTACAGGTATATGTGTTGTAGTGTGACTACAGGTATATGTGTTGTAGTGTGACTACAGGTATATGTGTTGTAGTGTGTTGTAGTGTGACTACAGGTATATGTGTTGTAGTGTGACTACAGGTATATGTGTTGTAGTGTGACTACAGGTATATGTGTTGTAGTGTGACTACAGGTATATGTGTTGTAGTGTGACTACAGGTATATGTGTTGTAGTGTGACTACAGGTATATGTGTTGTAGTGTGTTGTAATGTGACTACAGGTATATGTGTTGTAGTGTGACTACAGGTATATGTGTTGTAGTGTGACTACAGGTATATGTGTTGTAGTGTGTTGTAGTGTGACTACAGGTATATGTGTTGTAGTGTGACTACAGGTATATGTGTTGTAGTGTGACTACAGGTATATGTGTTGTAGTGTGTTGTAGTGTGACTACAGGTATATGTGTTGTAGTGTGACTACAGGTATATGTGTTGTAGTGTGACTACAGGTATATGTGTTGTAGTGTGTTGTAGTGTGACTACAGGTATATGTGTTGTAGTGTGACTACAGGTATATGTGTTGTAGTGTGTTGTAGTGTGACTACAGGTATATGTGTTGTAGTGTGACTACAGGTATATGTGTTGTAGTGTGACTACAGGTATATGTGTTGTAGTGTGTTGTACTACAGGTATATGTGTTGTAGTGTGACTACAGGTATATGTGTTGTAGTGTGACTACAGGTATATGTGTTGTAGTGTGACTACAGGTATATGTGTTGTGTGACTACAGGTATATGTGTTGTAGTGTGACTACAGGTATATGTGTTGTAGTGTGACTACAGGTATATGTGTTGTAGTGTGACTACAGGTATATGTGTTGTAGTGTGACTACAGGTATATGTGTTGTAGTGTGACTACAGGTATATGTGTTACAGGTAGTGTGTTGTACTACAGGTGTTGTAGTGTGTTGTGTTGTAGTGTGACTACAGGTATATGTGTTGTAGTGTGTTGTAGTGTGACTACAGGTATATGTGTTGTAGTGTGACTACAGGTATATGTGTTGTAGTGTGACTACAGGTATATGTGTTGTAGTGTGTTGTAGTGTGACTACAGGTATATGTGTTGTAGTGTGTTGTAGTGTGACTACAGTGTTGTAGTGTGACTTGTAGTGTGACTACAGGTATATGTGTTGTAGTGTGTTGTAGTATATGTGTTGTAGTGTGACTACAGGTATATGTGTTGTAGTGTGACTACAGGTATATGTGTTGTAGTGTGTTGTAGTGTGTTGTAGTGTGTTGTAGTGTGTTGTAGTGTGACTACAGGTATATGTGTTGTAGTGTGTTGTAGTGTGACTACAGGTATATGTGTTGTAGTGTGTTGGTATATGTGTTGTGACTACAGGTATATGTGTTGTAGTGTATAGTGTGTGTATATGTGTTGTAGTGTGACTACAGGTATATGTGTTGTAGTGTGACTACAGGTATATGTGTTGTAGTGTGACTACAGGTATATGTGTTGTAGTGTGACTACAGGTATATGTGTTGTAGTGTGTTGTAGTGTGACTACAGGTATATGTGTTGTAGTGTGACTACAGGTATATGTGTTGTAGTGTGACTACAGGTATATGTGTTGTAGTGTGACTACAGGTATATGTGTTGTAGTGTGACTACAGGTATATGTGTTGTAGTGTGACTACAGGTATATGTGTTGTAATGTGACTACAGGTATATGTGTTGTAGTGTGTTGTAGTGTGACTACAGGTATATGTGTTGTAGTGTGACTACAGGTATATGTGTTGTAGTGTGACTACAGGTATATGTGTTGTAGTGTGACTACAGGTATATGTGTTGTAGTGTGTTGTAGTGTGACTACAGGTATATGTGTTGTAGTGTGACTACAGGTATATGTGTTGTAGTGTGTTGTAATGTAACTACAGGTATATGTGTTGTAGTGTGACTACAGGTATATGTGTTGTAGTGTGTTGTAGTGTAACTACAGGTATATGTGTTGTAATGTGACTACAGGTATATGTGTTGTAATGTAACTACAGGTATATGTGTTGTAGTGTGACTACAGGTATATGTGTTGTAGTGTGTTGTAATGTAACTACAGGTATATGTGTTGTAATGTGACTACAGGTATATGTGTTGTAGTGTAACTACAGGTATATGTGTTGTAGTGTGACTACAGGTATATGTGTTGTAGTGTGTTGTAATGTGACTACAGGTATATGTGTTGTAGTGTGTTGTAATGTGACTACAGGTATATGTGTTGTAGTGTGACTACAGGTATATGTGTTGTAGTGTGACTACAGGTATATGTGTTGTAGTGTGTTGTAGTGTGACTACAGGTATATGTGTTGTAGTGTGACTACAGGTATATGTGTTGTAGTGTGACTACAGGTATATGTGTTGTAGTGTGACTACAGGTATATGTGTTGTAGTGTGTTGTAGTGTGACTACAGGTATATGTGTTGTAGTGTGACTACAGGTATATGTGTTGTAGTGTGACTACAGGTATATGTGTTGTAGTGTGACTACAGGTATATGTGTTGTAGTGTGACTACAGGTATATGTGTTGTAGTGTGACTACAGGTATATGTGTTGTAGTGTGACTACAGGTATATGTGTTGTAGTGTGACTACAGGTATATGTGTTGTAGTGTGACTACAGGTATATGTGTTGTAGTGTGTTGTAGTGTGACTACAGGTATATGTGTTGTAGTGTGACTACAGGTATGTGTGTGTGTGTGTGTGTGTGTGTGTGTGTGTGTGTGTGTGTGTGTGTGTGTGTGTGTGTGTGTGTGTGTGTGTGTGTGTGTGTGTGTGTGTGTGTGTGTGTGTGTGTGTGTGTGTGTGTGTGTGTAACAGGTCTGACAGTGAGTGCTACTACAGGTATGTGTGTGTGTGTGTGTGTGTGTGTGTGTGTGTGTGTGTGTGTGTGTGTGTGTGTGTAACAGGTCTGACAGTGAGTGCTACTACAGGTATATATGTGTGTGTGTGTGTGTGTTAACAGGCCTGACAGTGAGTGCTATGAAGGACGGCTCAGGGATGTTGATCCGGTCAGTGGTCCGTGGAGGGTCTGTCTGTCAGGACGGGCGGCTGGGCGTCGGGGACACTATCCTGGCTGTTAACGGAGAACCCACCACCAACCTGACCAACGCTATGTGCAGAGCCATGCTGAGGAGACACTCTGTTACAGGTTCAAATATGAGGTAACACACACCTACAGTCTACTTACTGTATGTATAGACATTCACACCAGCCACCAACCTGACCTGACCAACACTGGAGCTGGAGTCGTGATGCAGAGGAGCTCTGTTATAGGTCCAGATAGGAGTTGACCAGGACACACCCTCAGAACCAAAACGCTGAATCCACACTCTCCTGTCTTTCCTAGTCCTTTAATGTCCAGTATCTTCTAATATCCAGTATCCTTTAATATCCAGTATCCTTTAATATCCAGTATCTTTTAATATCCAGTATCCTTTAATATTCAGTATCCTTTAATATCCAGTATCTTTTAATATCCAGTATCCTTTAATATCCAGTATCTTTTAATATCCAGTATCCTTTAATATCCAGTATCCTTTAATCTCCAGTATCTTTTAATGTCCAGTATCATTTAATGTCCAGTATCCTTTAATGTCCAGTATCCTTTAATGTCCAGTATCTTCTAATATCCAGTATCCTTTAATACCCAGTATCCTTTAATATCCAGTATCCTTTAATATCCAGTATCTTCTAATATCCAGTATCCTTTAATATCCAGTATCCTTTAATATCCAGTATCCTTTAATATCCAGTATCTTCTAATATCCAGTATCCTTTAATATCCAGTATCCTTTAATATCCAATATCCTTTAATATCCAGTATCCTTTAATATCCAGTATCTTCTAATATCCAGTATCATGTAA
Source organism: Oncorhynchus keta (assembly GCF_023373465.1). Taxonomy (NCBI): domain Eukaryota; kingdom Metazoa; phylum Chordata; class Actinopteri; order Salmoniformes; family Salmonidae; genus Oncorhynchus; species Oncorhynchus keta. The sequence continues at coordinate 32,293 of NW_026277855.1, read as the reverse complement.
TATCCAGTATCATTTAATGTCCAGTATCATTTAATGTCCAGTATCATTTAATATCCAGTATCATGTAATATCCAGTATCATTTAATATCCAGTATCCTTTAATATCCAATATCCTTTAATATCCAGTATCCTTTAATATCCAGTATCCTTTAATATCCAGTATCCTTTACTTTAATATCCAGTATCCTTTAATATCCAGTATCATTTAATGTCCAGTATCATTTAATATCCATTATCCTTTAATATCCAGTATCCTTTAATATCCAGTATCATGTAATATCCAGTATCATTTAATGTCCAGTATCATTTAATATCCAGTATCCTTTAATACCCAGTATCCTTTACTTTAATATCCAGTATCCTTTAATATCCAGTATCATGTAATATCCAGTATCCTTTAATATCCAGTATCCTTTACTTTAATATCCAGTATCCTTTAATATCCAGTATCATGTAATATCCAGTATCATTTAATGTCCAGTATCCTTTAATATCCAGTATCCTTTAATATCCAGTATCATTTAATATCCAGTATCCTTTAATATCCAGTATCATTTAATGTCCAGTATCATTTAATATCCAGTATCCTTTAATATCCAATATCCTTTAATATCCAGTATCTTCTAATATCCAGTATCTTCTAATATCCAGTATCCTTTAATATCCAGTATCCTTTAATATCCAGTATCCTTTAATATCCAGTATCCTTTACTTTAATATCCAGTATCCTTTAATACCCAGTATCCTTTACTTTAATATCCAGTATCCTTTAATATCCAGTATCATGTAATATCCAGTATCCTTTAATATCCAGTATCCTTTACTTTAATATCCAGTATCCTTTAATATCCAGTATCATGTAATATCCAGTATCATTTAATATCCAGTATCATGTAATATCCAGTATCATTTAATATCCAGTATCATTTAATATCCAGTATCCTTTAATATCCAGTATCCTTTAATATCCAGTATCATTTAATGTCCAGTATCATTTAATATCCAGTATCCTTTAATATCCAGTATCCTTTAATATCCAGTATTATCTGTGTTGTCCATGGTCGTTAAGTTAGTATAGCTGAATGTATTATAATCACACAGGTGTCTGCTGACCCTCATTCACCAGCTCCATCACATCATCATTACAATATGTTTGTAATGACCAGCTCCATCATTACAGTATGTTTATAATGACCAGCTCCATCATTACAGTATGTTTGTAATGATCAGCTCCATCATTACAGTATGTTTATAATGACCAGCTCCATCACATCATCATTACAGTATGTTTGTAATGACCAGCTCCATCATTACAGTATGTTTGTAATGACCAGCTCCATCATTACAGTATGTTTGTAATGATCAGCTCCATCATTACAGTATGTTTATAATGACCAGCTCAATCACATCATCATTACAGTATGTTTGTAATGACCAGCTCCATCATTACAATATGTTTGTAATGACCAGCTCCATCATTACAGTATGTTTGTAATGATCAGCTCCATCATTACAGTATGTTTATAATGACTCCATCAGCTCCACATCATCATTACAGTATGTTTGTAATGACCAGCTCCATCATTACAGTATGTTTGTAATGACCAGCTCCATCATTACAGTATGTTTGTAATGATCAGCTCCATCATTACAGTATGTTTGCAATGACCAGCTCCATCATTACAGTATGTTTGTAATGATCAGCTCCATCATTACAGTATGTTTGTAATGATCAGCTCCATCATTACAGTATGTTTATAATGACCAGCTCCATCACATCATCATTACAGTATGTTTGTAATGACCAGCTCCATCATTACAGTATGTTTGTAATGACCAGCTCCATCATTACAGTATGTTTGTAATGACCAGCTCCATCATTACAGTATGTTTGTAATGACCAGCTCCATCATTACAGTATGTTTGTAATGACCAGCTCCATCATTACAGTATGTTTGTAATGACCAGCTCCATCATTACAGTATGTTTGTAATGACCAGCTCCATCATTACAGTATGTTTGTAATGACCAGCTCCATCACATCATCATTACAGTATGTTTGTAATGACCAGCTCCATCATTACAGTATGTTTGTAATGACCAGCTCCATCATTACAGTATGTTTGTAATGACCAGCTCCATCATTACAGTATGTTTGTAATGACCAGCTCCATCATTACAGTATGTTTGTAATGACCAGCTCCATCATTACAGTATGTTTGTAATGACCAGCTCCATCATTACAGTATGTTTATCATGACCAGCTCCATCATTACAGTATGTTTGTAATGACCAGCTCCATCATTACAGTATGTTTATAATGACCAGCTCCATCACATCATTACAGTATGTTTATAATGACCAGCTCCATCATTACAGTATGTTTGTAATGACCAGCTCCATCATTACAGTATGTTTGTAATGACCAGCTCCATTATTACAGTATGTTTGTAATGACCAGCTCCATCATTACAGTATGTTTGTAATGACCAGCTCCATCATTACAGTATGTTTGTAATGACCAGCTCCATTATTACAGTATGTTTATAATGACCAGCTCCATCACATCATCATTACAGTATGTTTGTAATGACCAGCTCCATTATCACAGTATGTTTATAATGACCAGCTCCATCACATCATCATTACAGTATGTTTGTAATGACTAGCTCCATCACATCATCATTACAGTATGTTTGTAATGACTAGCTCCATCATTACAGTATGTTTGTAATGACCAGCTCCATCATTGCAGTATGTTTGTAATGATCAGCTCCATCATTACAGTATGTTTGTAATGATCAGCTCCATCATTACAGTATGTTTGTAATGACCAGCTCCATCATTACAGCATGTTTGTAATGACCAGCTCCATCATTACAGTATGTTTGTAATGACCAGCTCCATCATTACAGTATGTTTGTAATGACCAGCTCCATCATTACAGTATGTTTGTAATGACCAGATCCATCATTACAGTATGTTTGTAATGACCAGCTCCATCATTACAGTATGTTTGTAATGACCAGCTCCATTATTACAGTATGTTTATAATGACTAGCTCCATCACATCATCATTACAGTATGTTTGTAATGACTAGCTCCATCACATCATCATTACAGTATGTTTGTAATGACTAGCTCCATCACATCATCATTACAGTATGTTTGTAATGACTAGCTCCATCATTACAGTATGTTTGTAATGACCAGCTGCATCATTACAGCATGTTTGTAATGATCAGCTCCATCATTACAGTATGTTTATAATGACCAGCTCCATCATTACAGTATGTTTGTAATGACCAGCTCCATCATTACAGTATGTTTGTAATGACCAGCTCCATTATTACAGTATGTTTATAATGACCAGCTCCATCACATCATCATTACAGTATGTTTGTAATGACTAGCTCCATCACATCATCATTACAGTATGTTTGTAATGACTAGCTCCATCATTACAGTATGTTTGTAATGACCAGCTCCATCATTGCAGTATGTTTGTAATGACTAGCTCCATCATTACAGTATGTTTGTAATGACCAGCTCCATCATTGCAGTATGTTTGTAATGACTAGCTCCATCATTACAGTATGTTTGTAATGACCAGCTCCATCATTGCAGTATGTTTGTAATGACCAGCTCCATCATTACAGTATGTTTGTAATGACCAGCTCCATCATTACAGTATGTTTATAATGACCAGCTCCATCATTACAGTATGTTTGTAATGACCAGCTCCATCACATCATCATTACAGTATGTTTGTAATGACCAGCTCCATCATTACAGTATGTTTATAATGACCAGCTCCATCATTACAGTATGTTTGTAATGACCAGCTCCATCACATCATCATTACAGTATGTTTGTAATGACCAGCTCCATCATTACAGTATGTTTGTAATGACTAGCTCCATCACATCATCATTACAGTATGTTTGTAATGACCAGCTCCATCATTACAGTATGTTTGTAATGATCAGCTTCATCATTACAGTATGTTTGTAATGACCAGCTCCATCATTACAGTATGTTTGTAATGACCAGCTCCATCATTACAGTATGTTTGTAATGACCAGCTCCATCATTACAGTATGTTTGTAATGATCAGCTCCATCATTACAGTATGTTTGTAATGACCAGCTCCATCATTATACAGTATGTTTGTAATGACCAGCTCCATCATTACAGTATGTTTGTAATGACCAGCTCCATCATTACAGTATGTTTGTAATGACCAGCTCCATCACATCATCATCATTACAGTATGTTTGTAATGACCAGCTCCATCATTACAGTATGTTTGTAATGACCAGCTCCATCATTACAGTATGTTTATAATGACCAGCTCCATCACATCATTACAGTATGTTCATAATGACCAGCTCCATCATTACAGTATGTTTGTAATGACCAGCTCCATCATTACAGTATGTTTGTAATGACTAGCTCCATCACATCATCATTACAGTATGTTTGTAATGACCAGCTCCATCATTACAGTATGTTTGTAATGATCAGCTCCATCATTACAGTATGTTTATAATGACCAGCTCCATCACATCATTACAGTATGTTTGTAATGACCAGCTCCATCATTACAGTATGTTTGTAATGACCAGCTCCATCATTACAGTATGTTTGTAATGACCAGCTCCATCATTACAGTATGTTTGTAATGACCAGCTCCATCATTACAGTATGTTTGTAATGACCAGCTCCATCATTACAGTATGTTTGTAATGACCAGCTCCATCATTACAGTATGTTTATAATGACCAGCTCCATCACATCATTACAGTATGTTTATAATGACCAGCTCCATCATTACAGTATGTTTGTAATGACCAGCTCCATCATTACAGTATGTTTATAATGACCAGCTCCATCACATCATTACAGTATGTTTATAATGACCAGCTCCATCATTACAGTATGTTTATAATGACCAGCTCCATCATTACAGTATGTTTATAATGACCAGCTCCATCACATCATTACAGTATGTTCATAATGACCAGCTCCATCATTACAGTATGTTTGTAATGACCAGCTCCATCACTCATCAGTATCCATATCTCTCTCTCTCTCTCAGTATGTTTGTAATATCCATCTCTCTCTCTCTCTCTCTATCTCTCTCTCTCTCTCTCTCTCTCTCTCTCTCTCTCTCTCTCTCTCTCTCTCTCTCTCTCTCTTTCTCTCTCTTTTTTTCTCTCTCTTTATTTCTCTCTATCACCTTTCACTCCACAGTGTGACATTCATCCCTTCGTTTCTGGTAGAGGAGCACCGTGCGTCCATGGCCCAGCAGCCTCTGTCATCCATCATGGTGGACGGCCCCTCACCCTGCCCCCTGACACCCTCCCCTACCCCCTGGAGGTCCAACCCCTACCCCTACCCCCCCTGGAGGTCCAGCCCCTTCCCCTACCCCCTGGAGGTCCAGCCCCTTCCCCTACCCCCCCTGGAGGTCCAGCCCCTTCCCCTACCCCTCCTGGAGGTCCAGCCCCTTCCCCTACCCCCCCTGGAGGTCCAGCCCCTTCCCCTACCCCTCCTGGAGCCCCAGATACAGCCTCAACAGTCCCAACTCCAGGTCCAGCTACAGCCCCAAGGCCTCAAGGCCCTTATCTACCCAGACCTGTAGTATCAGCTACAAGTACAGCTCCAGCCTCAACCCCAACTAAAGGCCCACCCAGACCCCCACCCCCAGACAAGAGGTAAGATCCCGTCTTGAAACTGTGAAACAAATAACAATGAACATAAAGCCCTAACTCCAACGCTTACCCCAGCTCTAACCTCAACCCTTACCCCAGCCCTAACCTCAACCCTTACCCCAGCTCTAGCCTCAACCCTTACCCCAGCCCTAACCTCAACCCTTACCCCAGCTCTAGCCTCAACCCTTACCCCAGCTCTAGCCTCAACCCTTACCCCAGCTCTAGCCTCATTCCTTACCCCAGCTCTAGCCGCAACCCTTACCCCAGCTCTAGCCTCAACCCTTACCCCAGCTCTAGCATCAACCCTTACCCCAGCTCTAACCTCAACCCTTACCCCAGCTCTAGCCTCAACCCTTACCCCAGCTCTAGCCTCAACCCTTACCCCAGCTCTAGCCTCATTCCTTACCCCAGCTCTAGCCTCAACCCTTACCCCAGCTCTAGCATCAACCCTTACCCCAGCTCTAGCCTCAACCCTTACCCCAGCTCTAGCCTCAACCCTTACCCCAGCTCTAGCCTCAACCCTTACCCCAGCTCTAGCCTCAACCCTTACCCCAGCTCTAGCCTCAACCCTTACCCCAGCTCTAGCCTCATTCCTTACCCCAGCTCTAGCCGCAACCCTTACCCCAGCTCTAGCCTCAACCCTTACCCCAGCTCTAGCATCAACCCTTACCCCAGCTCTAGCCTCAACCCTTACCCCAGCTCTAGCCTCAACCCTTACCCCAGCTCTAGCCTCAACCCTTACCCCAGCTCTAGCCTCAACCCTTACCCCAGCTCTAGCCTCAACCCTTACCCCAGCTCTAGCCTCAACCCTTACCCCAGCTCTAGCCTCAACCCTTACCCCAGCTCTAGCCTCATTCCTTACCCCAGCTCTAGCCTCAACCCTTACCCCAGCTCTAGCCTCTCAACCCTTACCCCAGCTCTAGCATCAACCCCAGCTTACCCCAGCTCTAGCCTCAACCCTTACCCCAGCTCTAGCCTCAACCCTTACCCCAGCTCTAGCCTCAACCCTTACCCCAGCTCTAGCCTCAACCCTTACCCCAGCTCTAGCCTCAACCCTTACCCCAGCTCTAGCCTCAACCCTTACCCCAGCTCTAGCCTCAACCCTTACCCCAGCTCTAGCCTCAACCCTTACCCCAGCTCTAGCCTCAACCCTTACCCCAGCTCTAGCCTCAACCCTTACCCCAGCTCTAGCCTCAACCCTTACCCCAGCTCTAGCCTCAACCCTTACCCCAGCTCTAACCTCAACCCTTACCCCAGCTCTAACCTCAACCCTTACCTCAGCTCTAACCTCAACCCTTACCTCAGCTCTAACCTCAACCCTTACCCCAGCTCTTACCTCAACCCTTACCTCAGCTCTAACCTCAACCCTTACCCCAGCTCTAGCCTCAACCCTTACCCCAGCTCTAGCCTCAACCCTTACACCAGCTCTAACCTCAACCCTTACCCCAGATCTAGCCTCAACCCTTACCTCAACCCTTACCTCAGCTCTAGCCTCAAGCCTTACCCCAGCTCTAACCTCAATTAGCCTTATAGCTCCACCTCAACCCTACACTGAGTCTTATAGCTCCACCTCAACCCTACACTGAGCTTTATAGCTCCCCTCAACCCTACACTGAGCCTTATAGCTCCACCTCAACCCTACACTGAGCCTTAAAGCTCCACCTCAACCCTACACTGAGCCTTATAGCTCCACCTCAACCCTACACTGAGTCTTAAGGCTCCACCTCAACCCTACACTGAGTCTTAAGGATCCAACTCAACCCTACACTGAGCCTTAAAGCTACACCTCAACCCTACACTGAGTCTTAAGGCTCCACCTCAACCCTACACTGAGTCTTAAAGCTCCACCTCAACCCTACACTGAGTCTTAAGGCTCCACCTCAACCCTACACTGAGTCTTAAGGATCCAACTCAACCCTACACTGAGCCTTAAAGCTACACCTCAACCCTACACTGAGTCTTAAGGCTCCACCTCAACCCTACACTGAGTCTTAAGGCTCCACCTCAACCCTACACTGAGTCTTAAAGCTCCACCTCAAGCCCTTTCTCAAGTCTCAGCTTCAGACCCAGAAAGCAAACTGACGACCGTCGTCAGCCTGCAGACGCCCGGCCCGCCACAATGAGTCACTGGAGAGTGATGAGCCTCTCTCTCCTCCCCCTCCCTCTTCCTGCCCCTCTCTTATAGCTCCCTCCCCTTCTCTCTTGTCTCCTCCCTCTGAGTCTCTCTTCTCCACCTCCCCCTTCTCTTCTTGTCTCTATCTCTCGCTCTTCTCCCCTCCCTCTCTCTCTCCTCCCCCTCTCTCTTCCTCCCCTGCCTCCCCTCTCTGCTCCCCTCTCTCCTCCTCTCTCTCCTCCCCCTCCCTCCCCTCTCTCTTCCTCTCTCTCCTCCCCCTCCCTCCCCTCTCTCTCCCTGAGCTTTCCTCTGCTCCTCTCTCCCCCCACCTCAGCCCCTCCTGGGCTCTTCCTCTCTCCTCCATTTAAATGAACCTCCCTGTTAAAAAGTTTATTTTTGTGGAATATCTTTCCTTCTCCCCTCTCTCCTCCCCTCCCTCCCCTCTCTCTTCCTCTCTCTCCCTCCCCCTCCCTCCCCTCTCTCACCTCCCCTCTCTCCTCCCCCTCCCTCCCCTCTCTCTTCCTCTCTCCTCCCCCTCTACCTCCCTCTCTCTCTTCCCTCTCTCCCCCCTCCCTCCCTCCCTTCTCTCCTCCCCCTCCTCTCCCTCTCTCTCTTCCTCTCTCTCCTCCCCTCTCCTCCCCCTCCCCTCTCTCCTCCTCCCCTCCCCCTCCTTCCCCTCTCTCCTCCCCTCTCTCCTCCCATCTCTCCTCCCCCTCCCTCCCCTCTCCCTCCCCCTCCTCCCACAGCTCTGGTCCCCCTCCCTCCCCTCTCTCCTCCCCCTCCCCCTCTCTCTCCCTCCCTCTTCCTCCCTCCCTCTCTCTTCCTCCTTCCCTCCTCTCTCTCCCCCCCCCTTTTCTCTATCTCCCTCCCCTCCCCTCTCTCTCTCTGGTCCCTCTCTTCCTCCCCTGCCTCCCTCCCCTGCTCCCCTCCTCCCTCTCTCTCTCCTCCCCCTCCCTCCCCTCTCTCCCCTCTCTCCCACCTCCACCCTCCCCCTGTCTCCCTCCCCTCTCTCTTCCCCCCTCTCTCTCCCCTCCCCTCTCCTCCCCTCTCTCCTCCCCCTCCTTCTCCCCTCTCTCTTCCTCCCTCTCCTGGTTGGTCTCCCTCCCCTCTCTCCTCCCTCTCCTCCTCCCCCTCCCTCCCCTCTCTCTTGATCTCTCCTCCCCCCTCCCCCCCTCTCTCCTCCCCCTCCCTCCCCTCTCTCTTCCTCCTCCCTCCCCCTCTCCCTCTGTCTCCTCCCCCCCTCCCCCTCTCCTCCCTCTCTCCTCCCCCTGGTCAGGCTCCCCTCTCTCCCTCCCCTCCTCCCACCCCTCCCTCCCCTCTCTCCTCCTCCCTCCCTCCCACATCCCAGGCTGCCAGGCCCTCCCCCTCTCTTCCTCTCTCTCTCCCACTCTCCTCCCCTCTCTCCTCCCCCTCCCTCCCCCTCACCCTCCTCCCTGTCTCTCCTCTCAGGCCCACACACACACACCAGTTTACACACACACACACACATCAGGCTGCCAAACCCTCCCTCCCCTCTCTCCTCCCCTCTCCTCCCCTCCCTCCCACACACCACCCCTCCCTCCCCTCTCTCTTCCTCTCTCTCTCTCTACTACTGTAACATGTTGTAATTCTCTCCACTCTACAGACTCCTGCTGTGTAGATATGTGGCTATCACTCATTATAATGGGCTTATTACCACACACACACACGCATGCACGCACGCACGCACGCAGCCACACCTTTTGCCTTGATGACAGCTTTGCAACCTCTTGGCATTCTCTCAACCAGCTTCATGAGATAGTCACCTGGAATGCATTTAAATGAACAGGTGTGCCTTGTTAAAAGTTCATTTGTGGAATATCTTTCCTTCTTAATGTGTTTGAGCCAGTCAGTTGTGTTGTGACAAGGTAGGGGTGATATACAGAAGACAGCCCTATTTGGTAAAATACCAAGTCCATATTATGTCAAGAACAGCTCGAATAAACAAAGAGAAACGACAGCCCATAAATGAATATATATTTCTCTACCTGTATAAATGTTCATATTTATATATGTATCATAACGAATAACGTTATAGGCTACAGAATATTAAAAATGAACATTTGACTGTTTATTAAGCATGTGATCTTTTTTCCCTGTAGCCTAATCCCTAAACCCCCACCCTCACCCGTACCAATGAAGGAGAGGAGAGGTTTGGATGGAGTGAGAGAGGAGGAGAAGAAAGTGGAGAGGAAGCGAGAGGAGGAGGAGGAGGAGGAGGAGGTGAGAGAGGAAGAAGAGAGAGAGGATGAGATGTTGGTTTATCCTACTAACCTCAGTTGGGCTCAACCTAGAAGGTTAGTAAACGTTGCTGTCCTTCTTTATAGTCTAACGCTGTAGTACACAGTTAATACACAGACGTTGTGACACTCGCGCACGCACACACACCACCCCTTCACCCTGTTTACCTCTGTCTCTCCCACAGCGGCTGGTTGGTCAGGCTGCCAGGCCCACACACCACCCCTTCACCCTGTTTACCTCTGTCTCTCCCACAGCGGCTGGTTGGTCAGGCTGCCAGGCCCACACACCACCCCTTCACCCTGTTTACCTCTGTCTCTCCCACAGCGGCTGGTTGGTCAGGCTGCCAGGCCCACACACCACCCCTTCACCCTGTTTACCTCTGTCTCTCCCACAGCGGCTGGTTGGTCAGGCTGCCAGGCCCACACACCACCCCCTTCACCCTGTTTACCTCTGTCTCTCCCACAGCGGCTGGTTGGTCAGGCTGCCAGGCCCACACACCACCCCCTTCACCCTGTTTACCTCTGTCTCTCCCACAGCGGCTGGTTGGTCAGGCTGCCAGGCCCACACACCACCCCCTTCACCCTGTTTACCTCTGTCTCTCCCACAGCGGCTGGTTGGTCAGGCTGCCAGGCCCACACACCACCCCTTCACCCTGTTTACCTCTGTCTCTCCCACAGCGGCTGGTTGGTCAGGCTGCCAGGCCCACACACCACCCCTTCACCCTGTTTACCTCTGTCTCTCCCACAGCGGCTGGTTGGTCAGGCTGCCAGGCCCACACACCACCCCTTCACCCTGCGGCTGGTTGGTCAGGCTGCCAGGCCCACACACCACCCCCTTCACCCTGTTTACCTCTGTCTCTCCCACAGCGGCTGGTTGGTCAGGCTGCCAGGCCCACACACCACCCCTTCACCCTGTTTACCTCTGTCTCTCCCACAGCGGCTGGTTGGTCAGGCTGCCAGGCCCACACACCACCCCTTCACCCTGTTTACCCCTGTCTCTCCCACAGCGGCTGGTTGGTCAGGCTGCCAGGCCCACACACCACCCCTTCACCCTGTTTACCTCTGTCTCTCCCACAGCGGCTGGTTGGTCAGGCTGCCAGGCCCACACACCACCCCTTCACCCTGTTTACCTCTGTCTCTCCCACAGCGGCTGGTTGGTCAGGCTGCCAGGCCCACACACCACCCCTTCACCCTGTTTACCTCTGTCTCTCCCACAGCGGCTGGTTGGTCAGGCTGCCAGGCCCACACACCACCCCTTCACCCTGTTTATCCCTGTCTCTCCCACAGCGGCTGGTTGATCAGGCTGCCAGGCCCACACACCACCCCTTCACCCTGTTTACCTCTGTCTCTCCCACAGCGTCTGGTTGGTCAGGCTGCCAGGCCCACACACCACCCCTTCACCCTGTTTACCTCTGTCTCTCCCACAGCGGCTGGTTGGTCAGGCTGCCAGGCCCACACACCACCCCCTTCACCATGTTTACCTCTGTCTCTCCCACAGCGTCTGGTTGGTCAGGCTGCCAGGCCCACACACCACCCCTTCACCCTGTTTACCTCTGTCTCTCCCACAGCGGCTGGTTGGTCAGGCTGCCAGGCCCACACACCACCCCCTTCACCCTGTTTACCTCTGTCTCTCCCACAGCGTCTGGTTGGTCAGGCTGCCAGGCCCACACACCACCCCCTTCACCCTGTTTACCTCTGTCTCTCCCACAGCGGCTGGTTGGTCAGGCTGCCAGGCCCACACACCACCCCTTCACCATGTTTACCTCTGTCTCTCCCACAGCGTCTGGTTGGTCAGGCTGCCAGGCCCACACACCACCCCCTTCACCATGTTTACCTCTGTCTCTCCCACAGCGGCTGGTTGGTCAGGCTGCCAGGCCCACACACCACCCCTTCACCCTGTTTACCTCTGTCTCTCCCACAGCGGCTGGTTGGTCAGGCTGCCAGGCCCACACACCACCCCTTCACCCTGTTTACCTCTGTCTCTCCCACAGCGGCTGGTTGGTCAGGCTGCCAGGCCCACACACCACCCCCTTCACCATGTTTACCTCTGTCTCTCCCACAGCGGCTGGTTGATCAGGCTGCCCCATACCCTATAACGACATCACAATACCCTATAACGACATCACAATACCCTATAACGACATCACAATACCCTATAACGACATTCCAATACCCTATAACGACATCACAATACCCTATAACGACATC
>NW_026277855.1:0-7500 GCF_023373465.1 Oncorhynchus keta | reverse complement strand
TCCACCTCTATGATGGATAGATACAAAGAAGGACCCTCTATCCACCTCTATGATGGCCAGATACATATAAGGACCCTCTATCCACCTCTATGATGGCCATATACAGAGAAGGACCCTCTATCCACCTCTATGATGGCCAGATACAAAGAAGGATCCTCTATCCACCTCTATGATGGCTAGATACAAAGAAGAACCCTCTATCCACCTCTATGATGGCTAGATACAAAGAAGGATCCTCTATCCACCTCTATGATGGTCAGATACAAAGAAGGACTCTCTATCCACCTCTATGATGTCCAGATACAAAGAAGGACCCTCTATCCACCTCTATGATAGCCAGATACAAAGAAGAACCCTCTATCCACCTCTATGATGGCTAGATACAAAGAAGGTCCCTCTATCCACCTCTATGATAGCCAGATACAAAGAAGGACCCTCTATCCACCTCTATGTCGGTAAGATAGAAATAAGGACCCTCTATCCACCTCTATGATAGCCAGATACAAAGAAGGACCCTCTATCCACCTCTATGATGTCCAGATACAAAGAAGGACCCTCTATCCACCTCTATGATGGTCAGATACAAAGAAGGACCCTCTATCCACCTCTATGATAGCCAAATACAAAGAAGGACCCTCTATCCACCTCTATGATAGCCAAATACAAAGAAGGACCCTCTATCCACCTCTATGATAGCCAGATACAAAGAAGGTCCCTCTATCCACCTCTATGATAGCCAGATACAAAGAAGGACCCTCTATCCACCTCTATGATAGCCAAATACAAAGAAGGACCCTCTATCCACCTCTATGATAGCCAGATACAAAGAAGGACCCTCTATCCACCTCTATGATGGCCAGATACAAAGAAGGACCCTCTATCCACCTCTATGATGGCCAGATACAAAGAAGGACCCTCTATCCACCTCTATGATGGCCAGATACAAAGAAGGACCCTCTATCGACCTCTATGATGAAATCCCACCAACCCCCCCACCCATATATTTAGGATGTTTATAATGGCAATAAACCTTCAGGGGGTTGGCGGTATATGGCCAATCTACCACGGCTAAGGGCTGTGTCCAGGCACTCCGCGATGTGTCGATCCTGTATGGTCATAGTCACCAGATCGCTACAGCCATTCCTCAACACTGTTGTAGAGGACCACAGCCCCTAACATACAGTACCATCAGATATAGTAGTAATGTATAGTATTATATATTATGTCCCCTAACATACAGTACCATCAGATATAGTAGTAATGTATAGTATTATATATTATGTCCCCTAACATACAGTACCATCAGATATAGTAGTAATGGCTGTGTTATGTCCCCTAACATACAGTACCATCAGATATAGTATATAGTATTATATATTATGTCCCCTAATGTATAGTAATGTATAGTATTATATATTATGTCCCCTAACATACAGTACCATCAGATATAGTAGTAATGTATAGTATTATATATTATGTCCCCTAACATACAGTACCATCAGATATAGTAGTAATGTATAGTATTATATATTATGTCCCCTAACATACAGTACCATCAGATATAGTAGTAATGTATAGTATTATATATTATGTCCCCTAACATACAGTACCATCAGATATAGTAGTAATGTATAGTATTATATATTATGTCCACTAACATACAGTACCATCAGATATAGTAGTAATGTATAGTATTATATATTATGTCCCTAACATACAGTACCATCAGATATAGTAGTAATGTATAGTATTATATATTATGTCCCCTAACATACAGTACCATCAGATATAGTAGTAATGTATAGTATTATATATTATGTCCCCTAACATACAGTACCATCAGATATAGTAGTAATGTCCCTAACATACAGTACCATCAGATATAGTAGTTATATATTATTATGTCCCCTAACATACAGTACCATCAGATATAGTAGTAATGTATAGTATTATATATTATGTCCCCTAACATACAGTACCATCAGATATAGTAGTAATGTATAGTATTATATATTATGTCCCCTAACATACAGTACCATCAGATATAGTAATGTAATGTATAGTATATATATATTATGTATAGTATATATTATATTATATAACATACAGTACCATCAGATATAGTAGTAATGTATAGTATTATATATTATGTCCCCTAACATACAGTACCATCAGATATAGTAGTAATGTATAGTATTATATATTATGTCCACTAACATACAGTACCATCAGATATAGTAGTAATGTATAGTATTATATATTATGTCCCCTAACATACAGTACCATCAGATATAGTAGTAATGTATAGTATTATATATTATGTCCACTAACATACAGTACCATCAGATATAGTAGTAATGTATAGTATTATATATTATGTCCCCTAACATACAGTACCATCAGATATAGTAGTAATGTATAGTATTATATATTATGTCCCCTAACATACAGTACCATCAGATATAGTAGTAATGTGTAGTATTATGTCCTGGTTGTAGATCAACGGTCAGATCCTGTATGGTCGTAGTCACCAGAACGCTACAGCCATCCTCAACAGGGCTCCTTCTAAAGTCCAGATTCTCCTCACCAGGTACAGTATAGAACCACGCGCCACACAGTAAATGGGACACGACACGCTGTTGAGATGCCCCCTTTTTTTGACGTTTTGTGTACAAGAGTTTGTATCAAATAAAATCAAACCATATCAAAGTCATTTGACTGGTGTTGAAGTCATATGATTTTACTGTGCTTGAAATATAGTAACTATTTTGGATTTATTCGTTGTCAATACGGTGACCAATTAATCAACTGTGACCACCAATTACTAGATTATATTTCCAAGATGGCGACTGTGATGTCTAACAGAGATGTTATTGTTTTGATCAGGAATAAATCGGCTCTGGCGCAGATGACTCAAGGACCCATGGGTGGGGACTCCTCCTCTTCCTCCCTCCACCCCTCCATCTCTCTCTCCTCTTCCTCCCTCCACCCCTCCATCTCTCTCTCCTCTTCCTCCCTCCATCCCTCCATCCACGTCTCTTCCTCCCATCCCCCCATTCCTCCCCACTCCTCAGTCGGCACTGCCAGGAACGCCTCCTCCTCCTCCAGCGGGCGATCTGATTGGCCAACGGGCTCCGCTCTGACCCCTGACCTCCTGTGCTGTCCCATAATACCCGGCGTTGACAGCACCATAGAGATCTGTAAAGGACACTTGGGCCTGGGACTCAGCATCGTGGGGGGGTGTGACACGCTACTGGTAAGAGAGACAGGGAGAGGGAGGGAGAGAGAAAGACAGAGAGAGAGAGAAAGCATGATAGTGTGTGTAAAGGACACATAACTCGGCCTCATCATGATGATGTACTGTAGAACACCCTCTACTGGGGTAAAATACCAACTGGTCTGATGATGTACTGTAGAACACCCTCTACTGGGGTAAAATACCAACTGGTCTGATGATGTACTGTAGAACACCCTCTACTGGGGTAAAATACCAACTGGTCTGATGATGTACTGTAGAACACCCTCTACTGGGGTAACATACCAACTGGTCTGATGATGTACTGTAGAACACCCTCTACTGGGGTAAAATACCAACTGGTCTGATGATGTACTGTAGAACACCCTCTACTGGGGTAAAATACCAACTGGTCTGATGATGTACTGTAGAACACCCTCTACTGGGGTAAAATACCAACTGGTCTGATGATGTACTGTAGAACACCCTCTACTGGGGTACAATACCAACTGGTCTGATGATGTCACTGGTGAACACCCTCTACTGGGGTAACATACCAACTGGTCTGATGATGTACTGTAGAACACCCTCTACTGGGGTAACATCCACCATAATAATCTGATGAGTTAATTATCTCTCTCTCTCACCATGGGGTAAAATACCAACTGGTCTGATGATGTATCTGTAGAACACCACTCACTGGGGTAAATACCAACTGGTCTGATGATGTACTAATGATCTCTCTCTACTGGGGTAATAATACCAACTGGTCTGATGATGTACTCTAGAACACCCCTACTGGGGTAATACCAACTGGTCTGATGATGTACTCTCACCCTCTACCATAATAACCAACTGGGTTAATGATGTACTGTCTACTCTCCACCATAATAATCCATGAGGATGATGATCTGTAGAACACCCTCTCTGGGGTAATAATACCAACTGGTCTGATGATGTACTGTACTTAGAACACCCTCTATAATAATCCAACTGGTCTGATGATGTACTGTACTCTAGAACACCATAATAATCCATGGGGTAAATATCAACTGGTCTGATGATGTACTGTAGAACATCTCTCTCTACTGGGGTAACATACCAACTGGTCTGATGATGTACTTAGAACACCCTCTACTGGGGTAACATACCAAATCTGATGATGTACTTAGAACACCTCTCTTCTCCACCTGATAATAATACCAAGGTCTGATGATGTACTGTTCTCCACCCTCTACTGGGGTAACATACCAACTGGTCTGATGATGTACTCTTCTCCACCATAATAATCCTACTGGGGTAACATAATGATCTGATCTTCTCCACCCTCATAATAATACCATGAGGTTAACTGTAGAACACCTCTACTGGGATGATGTAACATCCACCATAATGGTCTGATGATGTACTGTAGAACACCCTCTTCTGGGGTAAAATAATAACTGGTCTGATGTGTACTGTAGAACACCCTCTCCACCATAATAATACCAACTGGTTAATGATGTACTGTCTTCTCCACCATAATAATCCAACTGGTCTGATGATCTACTCACTTCTCCACCAGGGGGCAAAATAATCCATGAGGTTAATGATCTCTCTTCTCCACCATAATAATCCATGAGGTTAATGATCTCTCTCTTCTCCACCATAATAATCCATGAGGTTAATGATCTCTCTTCTCCACCATAATAATCCATGAGGTTAATGATCTCTCTCTTCTCCACCATAATAATCCATGAGGTTAATGATCTCTCTCTTCTCCACCATAATAATCCACGAGGTTAATGATCTCTCTCTTCTCCACCATAATAATCCATGAGGTTAATGATCTCTCTCTTCTCCACCATAATAATCCATGAGGTTAATGATCTCTCTTCTCCACCATAATAATCCATGAGGTTAATGATCTCTCTCTTCTCCACCATAATAATCCATGAGGTTAATGATCTCTCTCTTCTCCACCATAATAATCCATGAGGTTAATGATCTCTCTTCTCCACCATAATAATCCATGAGGTTAATGATCTCTCTTCTCCACCATAATAATCCATGAGGTTAATGATCTCTCTCTTCTCCACCATAATAATCCATGAGGTTAATGATCTCTCTTCTCCACCATAATAATCCATGAGGTTAATGATCTCTCTCTTCTCCACCATAATAATCCATGAGGTTAATGATCTCTCTCTTCTCCACCATAATAATCCATGAGGTTAATGATCTCTCTTCTCCACCATAATAATCCATGAGGTTAATGATCTCTCTCTTCTCCACCATAATAATCCATGAGGTTAATGATCTCTCTTCTCCACCAGGGGGCCATAATAATCCACGAGGTTAATGATCTATCTTCTCCACCAGGGGGCGATAATAATCCACGAGGTTAATGATGGAGGAGCAGCTCAGAGAGACGGGAGGCTGTGGGCTGGAGACCAGCTACTAGAGGTATGGTTACACATTTACATTTACATTTAAGTCATTTAGCAGACGCTCTTATCCAGAGCGACTTACAAATTGGTGCATTCACCTTATGACATACACACACACACACACACACACACACACACACACACACACACACACACACACACACACACACACACACACACACACACACACAAACACACACGTACACACACACGCGGACACACACACACCACCCACACACACACACACACCCACACCCACACACACACACACACACACAAACACACACCCACCCACCCACACACACACACACACACACACACACACACACACACACACACACACACACACACACACACACACACACACACACACACACACATTGAGGTGCAGCTGTGAGAGACATCAGACAGTGGGTACTAGAGGTATACAACTAACCCTTCAATGTTTCCTCATCTGGTGTGAGCAGTATGGTAGAATCACTACACCACTGATACCGAGCCAGACCTTTCAGACATGGTACATTGAGGGGTTTAGTGCCAAGGGGGAGGGATTTAGGACCAGCTGAATCACTCACAGTCCCTCCTATTCTCACTCTCTCACTTGCTCACTCACTCACTCTCTCTCTCTCTCTCTCTCTCTCTCTCTCTCTCTCTCTCATCTCTATTCAATTCAATCTCTCGCTGTCTCTCTCTCTCTCTCTCTCTCTCTCTCTCTCTCTCTCTCTCCTCCTTTCCCTCACCCCCTCTCCTCTTCCTCCATCTCTCTTCTCTTCTCTCTCCTCCTTTCCCTCATCCCCCCCCACCTCTCACTCACTCTCTCTCACTCTCTTTCTCCAGGTGAATGGTATAGACCTGGGCCAGGCCACCCATGAGGAAGCTATAGGGGTGTTGAGGCTGACCCCTCAGCGGGTGCGTCTCACGGTGTTCAGACAACAGCAGGAGTATGGGGAAGAGGACCTGTGGGATGTCTTCCAGCTGGAGCTCAGACTACGACCTGGACAGACCCTGGGGCTCAGCACTGTAGGGAAGAGGTAACTGGTGTTGAACTATACTGGTTTTGAACTGTCAACTGGTTCTCAACTATCTACTGGTTTTGAACTGTCATCTGGTTCTCAACTATCTACTGGTTTTGAACTGTCATCTGGTTCTCAACTATCTACTGGTTTTGAACTGTCAACTGGTTTTCAACTCTCTACTGGTTTCACCTGTCAACTGGTTCTCAACTATCTACTGGTTTCAGTTGTCAACTGGTTCTCAACTATATACTGGTTTCAGTTGTCAACTGGTTCTCAACTATCTACTGGTTTCACCTGTCAACTGGTTCTCAACTATCTACTGGTTTCACCTGTCATCTGGTTCTCAACTATCTACTGGTTTTGAACTGTCATCTGATTCTCAACTATCTACTGGTTTTGAACTGTCAACTGGTTCTCAACTCTCTACTGGTTTCACCTGTCAACTGGTTCTCAACTATCTACTGGTTTCAGTTGTCAACTGGTTCTCAACTATCTACTGGTTTCACCTGTCAACTGGTTCTCAACTATCTACTGGTTTCAGTTGTCTGGTTCTCAACTATCTACTGGTTTCACCTGTCAACTGGTTCTCAACTATCTACTGGTTTTATACTGTCATCTGGTTCTCAACTGTCATGAATGTTATTGTGATGACATGTTGATGTTTCCCCTAGCAACGACACCGGTGTGTTTGTGTCTGAGATCATTGGAGGGGGTGTGGCTGATGGAGACGGACGGCTGTTTCAAGGAGACCAGATCCTGTCAGTCAACAGAGAGGATGTCAGAACAGCTACTCAGGAACACGTTACCTCACTGTTACAGG
>NW_026277854.1:0-25000 GCF_023373465.1 Oncorhynchus keta | reverse complement strand
GTCAGGGAAATGTTTGGAGTAAAAAGTACATACTTGTCTTTAGGAATGTAGTGAAGTAAAAGTAAAAGTAGTCAAAAATATAAAAAGTAAAAAAAATGACTTAAATAGTACTTTGAAGTATTTTTACTTAAGTACTTTACACCACTGCTTTGGATGCTTACGTAGATATAATAGACAGGCTCCACAGGAACAGATTATGTTCCAGAGGCATGCAGAGTTGCATCCACATGTCAATCAATAAACTCAATCCACAAAAGCATTATTTTCCAGAGCTCAATATCTAGCCTAACCTCAAGCTAAGGGGTCAGTGAGTCAACGAACGCTAACAGCTAATCAAATCCTATTGTGATGCAGAGAGGGACACCATTTGGCAAGAGGACACTATTTGGCATGACAGGCGCCGCAGGCTGAATGAAGAACACAGCTTCCTTCTATGCTCTGGATCAGATTATAACAGAGGAACTGTCAGGGTTTACCAGAATTGGACCCAGAAGCAGCCCAGGACAAGGTGAGTATAAAGATGGTGAGTATTTATTAATCAATGAGAACGTGGAGGTAGATAGTTCCGGGTGGAGGAGAGGGCAGCGGAGGTGGGTTGATGGGAGTGGATAGGCTGATCCAATGGATAACAACACACTGGTGACGAGCAGACAGGGATGGGGTATGTCAGGGATGGGGTATGACAGGGATGGGGTATGACAGGGATGGGGTATGACAGGGATGGGGTATGGCAGGGATGGGGTATGACAGGGATGGGGTATGACAGGGATGGGGTATGACAGGGATGGGGTATGACAGGGATGGGGTATGACAGGGATGGGGTATGACAGGGATGGGGTATGTCAGGGATGGGGTATGGGTTCCGGTGAATGGCTGTAGACAAAACAAACGGCAGTAAGTTAAAGGCAAGCAAGACGTACAAAACAATAAAACAAAACAAAACAGAGTCTCTAAACTGGAGGCTGGTTCGTGGGCACAACATACTGTTCATGGCTAACGATCCGGCAGGGAATGGATGTCAGGTCAGAGCTTTTGAAGGAGAGAGGTGATGATCAGGACAGGTGTGCAGATTACTGATGGGATACAGGTGCGGGTGAACATCGATCTCCCAACAAGCTAATTCGCCCGGCAACCAGACAGGGTGCGTTCCAGGACACCGGAAACACACTCCAGGACAGAACCACAGGCAAACACAGACTCAGGAAGGGGATTCGTGACAGTACCCCCCCTCCGACGAACGACCACCGGGCGGACTACCTGGAGCGCCAGGGTGGAGGCGGTAGAAGTCACGAAGCAGGTCGTCATCAAGGATCTGACGCCGAGGAATCCAACTCCTCTCCTCTGGACCATATCCTTCCCAATCCACGAGATATTGGAAACCTCGACCCCGCCGTCTGGAATCCATTATGCGGCGCACCGTGTAGGCAGGACCACCTCCGATCATCCGAGGAGGAGGAGGGGGCAACAGAGGACTGAGGAGAACCGGCTTGAGGCAGGAGACATGAAAGGTGGGGTGTACTCGAAGCGTTGCCGGCAATTTGAGTCGGATCACAACAGGGTTAATGATTCTCTCCACCACAAACGGACCAATGAACTTTGGTGACAGTTTCCTCGACTCAGTCCATAGAGGAAGATCCCGTGTAGCCAATCAAACCTTATCTCCGATGGTATAAGCGGGAGCAGGAATACGGCTACGATTCGCCTGGATCTGATACCGGTCAGAAACTCTAAGGAGGACCTTCCTGGTCCAATACCAGGTCCGGTGGCAACGACGAATGTGGTCCTGGACAGAAGGAACCGAAAGATCCCTCTCCTGAGAAGGAAACAAGGGAGGTTGGTATCCGTACAGGCATTGGAAGGGGGACATCCCAGTGGCAGATGAGGGAAGGGTATTATGGGCATACTCGACCCAGGGTAATTGAGATGACCAAGAGGTGGGATCAGAGGAGACAAGACAACGCAGCGTGGACTCCATCTTCTAGTTGGCTCTCTCCGCCTGACCATTAGATTGTGGGTGAAATCCAGAAGTGAGACTGACTGTAGCTCCAATGGCCAAACAGAAGGATCTCCAGACAGCAGAGGTAAACTGAGGACCACGGTCAGAAACAATGTCACAGGCAAACACAGACTCAGGAAGCGGGATTCGTGACAGGAACTTTAACACATGAGGTATTATAAGTGACTACTGCATTCTACATGGCTATTTAATAGATTTTAGATTCAATAACTTCTGCTATTTATTCATTCTCAAATGGGAAAGCATGCAGTATGTACAGTATGATTTCTGGTTTAATACTAAATCTCAGCTGTTTTCACAAGATAAAACATAAAAAGTCAATGACGTTTTCCAGGCTGTAGTCATAGTTACAAAATAAAAACATTGAAAGCTCTTAGCCTGAGACTGAACTGCAAACTATCATATTCAGAAACACA
Organism: Oncorhynchus keta; assembly: GCF_023373465.1. Lineage (NCBI taxonomy): Eukaryota > Metazoa > Chordata > Actinopteri > Salmoniformes > Salmonidae > Oncorhynchus > Oncorhynchus keta. The sequence continues at coordinate 22,567 of NW_026277854.1, read as the reverse complement.
AACCAAATGCATCTCTGAAAAATAACAAATATATTACTTCATGGGCATTGCTTTATTTCTCTCTGTAAACTGCAATTTTTTGTGGGGACATGATAACCAAAATATTGCATGTGCTTATCCAACCTTTTCTGACCACAGTTGACAACCCTGTGTACACAAACTGTCACATCTTGACAATATTCAGTGGCGGCCCCTTCAACAACACGTTTGACAAGTGATTTAAAACACAACCTGGTATGTACCCACAGAAACAAACTAACTACAGTCCCACGGTAACGTTTGACAAGTCATTTAAAACACAACCTGGTATGTACCCACAGAAACAAACTAACTACAGTCCCACGGTAACGTTTGACAAGTCATTTAAAACACAACCTGGTACGTACCCACAGAAACAAACTAACTACAGTCCCACAGTAACGTTTGACAAGTGATTTAAAACACAACCTGGTATGTATCCACAGAAACAAACTAACTACAGTCCCACGGTAACGTTTGACAAGTGATTTAAAACACAACCTGGTATGTACCCACAGAAACAAACTAACTACAGTCCCACGGTAACGTTTGACAAGTCATTTAAAACACAACCTGGTACGTACCCACAGAAACAAACTAACTACAGTCCCACGGTAACGTTTGACAAAATCATTGCTACAAAAAAAATGGATAAAATATAAAGCCTACATTTTAGGCTTTTACATTGTTCAAGTTCAAGTCTATTCATCATATACACATGATATACAGAACATGGAGTAGACATTTGGTACAAAGAACATGGGGTACACTTAGATATTACCACTCCTAATTGGACGATGTTACCACTCCTAATTGGATGATATTACCACTCCTAATTGGATGATATTACCACTCCTAATTGGATGATATTACCACTCCTAATTGGATGATATTACCACTCCTAATTGGATGATATTACCACTCCTAATTGGACGATGTTACCACTCCTAATTGGACGATATTAACATCCTAATTGGATGATATTACCACTCCTAATTGGATGATGTTACCACTCTAATTGGATGATGTTACCACTCCTAATTGGATGATGTTACCACTCCTAATTGGATGATATTACCACTCCTAATTGGATGATATTACCACTCCTAATTGGATGATGTTACCACTCCTAATTGGATGATATTACCACTCCTAATTGGATGATGTTACCACTCCTAATTGGATGATATTACCACTCCTAATTGGATGATATTACCACTCTAATTGGATGATGTTACCACTCCTAATTGGATGATATTACCACTCCTAATTGGATGATGTTACCACTCCTAATTGGATGATATTACCACTCCTAATTGGATGATGTTACCACTCCTAATTGGATGATGTTACCACTCCTAATTGGATGATGTTACCACTCCTAATTGGATGATATTACCACTCCTAATTGGATGATATTACCACTCCTAATTGGATGATGTTACCACTCCTAATTGGACGATGTTACCACTCCTAATTGGATGATATTACCACTCCTAATTGCCATCTCTTCAGTCTAAGCCTACATGAAAGTGGGTGCCCTCAGGCCCAGAGGGAAGCAAAAGTAATTCTGCTACCCAAGAATAGTAAAGCACCCTTCACTGGCTCAAACAGTCAACCAATCAGCCCTTAGTAAACTTTTTTTTTTTACCAGATACAATACTATTTCTCAGAAAACAAATTAACAACAGATTTTCAGCACGCTTGTAGGGAAGGGCATTCAACATGTACGGCACTTACACAAATGACTGATGATTAGCTGAGATCAATTTATAATAAAAAGATTGTGGGAGCTGTTTTGTTAGACTTCAGTGCGGCTTTTTACATTATTGATGATAATCTGCTGCTGGAAAAACGTATGTGTAATGGCTTTACATCCTCTGCTATATTGTGGAACAAGAGTTACCTGTCTAACAGAACACAGATGGTGTTCTTTAATAGAAGCCTTTCCAACATAATCCATGTAGAGTCAGGCATTCCCCAGGGCAGCTGTTTAGGCCCCTTAATTTTTTCAATCTTTACTAATGACCTGTCACTGGCTCTGAGTAAAGCCTGTGTGTCTATGCATGCTGATGACTCAACACTATACATGTCAGCTAACACAGCAAGTGAAATCACTGCAACACTTAACAAAGAGATGCAGTCACTTTCAGAATGGGTGACAAGAAATAAGTTAGTCCTAAATATTTCAAAAACTAAAAGCATTGTATTTGGGACAAGTCATTCACTAAACACTAAATCTGCCTTCTTAACAATGCTATTAACAAAGCAGGAACTACAGGCCCTAGTTTTGTCGCACCTGGACTACTGTCCAGTCGTGTGGTCAGGTGCCACAAAGAGGGACTTACAATTGGTCCAGAACAGGGCAGCCCAGCTGGCCCTTAAATGTATATGGAGGCTTAACATTAATAATATGTACGTCAATCTCTCCTGGTAGAGGAGATATTGACTTCATCACTACTTGTTTTTGTGAGAACTATCGACGTGCTGAATGCATCGAGCTGTATGTTTAAACTACTAGCACACAGCTCGGACACCCATGCATACCACACAAGACATGCCACAAGAGGTCTCTTCACAGTCTCCAAGTCCAGAACAGACTATGGGATGCTCACAGTACTACATAGAGCCATGACTACAAGGAACTCTATTCCACATCAAGTAACTCAGGCAAGCAATAAAATCACATTTAAAACATATAAAAATACACCTTATGGAACAGCGGGCACTGTGAAGAGACACACACACAGGCACAGATATACACACACACGCACATTATAACATACACAGTATACACACACGTACACATGGATTTTGTGTTGTAGATGTGTGGTAGTAGAGTATTGGCCTGTGTTGTGAAATCTGCTGTGAAATGGAATGTTTTTAATTGTATATACTTGCCTTCATTTAGCTGGACCGCAGGAAGAGTAACATTACATTTACATTACATTTAAGTCATTTAGCAGACGCTCTTATCCAGAGCGACTTACAAATTGGTGCATTCACCTTATGACATCCAGTGGAACAGCCACTTTACAATAGTGCATCTAAATCTTTTAGGGGGGTGAGAAGGATTACTTTATCCTATCCTAGGTAACTGCTGCACTGCCAGGAACTAATAGGGATCCATAATAAACCCCAGGAAGAGTAGCTGTTGTATTGGCAGGAACTAATAGGGATCCATAATAAACCCCAGGAAGAGAAGCTGCTGCCTTGGCAGGAACTAATAGGGATCCATAACAAACCCCAGGAAGAGAAGCTGCTGCCTTGGCAGGAACTAATGGGGATCCATAATAAACCCCAGGAAGAGAAGCTGCTGCCTTGGCAGGAACTAATAGGGATCCATAATAAACCCCAGGAAGAGTAGCTGCTGCCTTGGCAGGAACTAATGGGATCCATAATAAACCCCAGGAAGAGTAGCTGCTGCCTTGGCAGGAACTAATGGGGATCCATAATAAACCCCAGGAAGAGTAGCTGCTGCCTTGGCAGGAACTAATGGGATCCATAATAAACCCCAGGAAGAGTAGCTGCTGCCTTGGCAGGAACTAATGGGGATCCATAATAAACCCCAGGAAGAGTAGCTGCTGCCTTGGCAGGAACTAATGGGATCCATAATAAACCCCAGGAAGAGAAGCTGCTGCCTTGGCAGCCTAATGGGGAACTAATAGGGATCCATAATAAACCCCAGGAAGAGTAGCTGCTGCCTTGGCAGGAACTAATGGGGATCCATAATAAACCCCAGGAAGAGTAGCTGCTGCCTTGGCAGGAACTAATGGGGATCCATAATAAACCCCAGGAAGAGAAGCTGCTGCCTTGGCAGGAACTAATGGGGATCCATAATAAACCCCAGGAAGAGTAGCTGCTGCCTTGGCAGGAACTAATGGGGATCCATAATAAACCCCAGGAAGAGAAGCTGCTGCTGCTGCCTTGGCAGGAACTAATGGGGATCCATAATAAACCCCAGGAAGAGTAGCTGCTGCCTTGGCAGGAACTAATGGGGATCCATAATAAACCCCAGGAAGAGTAGCTGCTGCCTTGGCAGGAACTAATGGGGATCCATAATAAACCCCAGGAAGAAAAGCTGCTGCCTTGGCTGCCTTGGCAGGAACTAATGGGGATCCATAATAAACCCCAGGAAAAAGCTGCTGCCTTGGCTGCCTTGGCAGGAACTAATGGGGATCCATAATAAACCCCAGGAAGAGTAGCTGCTGCCTTGGCTGCAGGAACTAATGGGATCCATAATAAACCCCAGGAAGAGTAGCTGCTGCCTTGGCTGACAGGAACTAATGGGGATCCATAATAAACCCCAGGAAGAGTAGCTGCTGCCTTGGCTGCCTTGGAACTAATGGGGATCCATAATAAACCCCAGGAAGAGTAGCTGCCTTGCTGCCATAATAAACCCCAGGAAGAGTAGCTGCCCTTGGCAGGAACTAATGGGGATCCATAATAAACCCCAGGAAGAGAAGCTGCTGCTGGCTGCTTGGCAGGAACTAATGGGGATCCATAATAAACCCCAGGAAGAGTAGCTGCTGCCTTGGCAGGAACTAATGGGGATCCATAATAAACCCCAGGAAGAGAAGCTGCTGCCTTGGCAGGAACTAATGGGGATCCATAATAAACCCCAGGAAGAGTAGCTGCTGCCTTGGCAGGAACTAATGGGGATCCATAATAAACCCCAGGAAGAGTAGCTGCTGCCTTGACAGGAACTAATGGGGATCCATAATAAACCCCAGGAAGAGTAGCTGCTGCCTTGGCAGGAACTAATGGGGATCCATAATAAACCCCAGGAAGAGTAGCTGCTGCCTTGGCAGGAACTAATGGGGATCCATAATAAACCCCAGGAAGAGTAGCTGCTGCCTTGGCAGGAACTAATGGGGATCCATAATAAACCCCAGGAAGAGTAGCTGCTGCCTTGGCAGGAACTAATGGGGATCCATAATAAACCCCAGGAAGAGAAGCTGCTGCCTTGGCTGCCTTGGCAGGAACTAATGGGGATCCATAATAAACCCCAGGAAGAGTAGCTGCTGCCTTGGCAGGAACTAATGGGGATCCATAATAAACCCCAGGAAGAGAAGCTGCTGCCTTGGCAGGAACTAATGGGGATCCATAATAAACCCCAGGAAGAGTAGCTGCTGCCTTGGCAGGAACTAATGGGGATCCATAATAAACCCCAGGAAGAGTAGCTGCTGCCTTGGCAGGAACTAATGGGGATCCATAATAAACCCCAGGAAGAGAAGCTGCTGCCTTGACTGCCTTGGCAGGAACTAATGGGGATCCATAATAAACCCCAGGAAGAGTAGCTGCTGCCTTGGCAGGAACTAATGGGGATCCATAATAAACCCCAGGAAGAGAAGCTGCTGCCTTGGCAGGAACTAATGGGGATCCATAATAAACCCCAGGAAGAAAGCTGCTGCCTTGGCTGCCTTGACAGGAACTAATGGGGATCCATAATAAACCCCAGGAAGAGTAGCTGCTGCCTTGGCAGGAACTAATGGGGATCCATAATAAACCCCAGGAAGAGTAGCTGCTGCCTTGGCAGGAACTAATGGGGATCCATAATAAACCCCAGGAAGAGTAGCTGCTGCCTTGACAGGAACTAATGGGGATCTGCCCCAGGAAGAGTGGCAGGAACTAATGGGGATCCATAATAAACCCCAGGAAGAGTAGCTGCTGCCTTGGCTGCCTTGGCAGGAACTAATGGGGATCCATAATAAACCCCAGGAAGAGTAGCTGCTGCCTTGGCAGGAACTAATGGGGATCCATAATAAACCCCAGGAAGAGTAGCTGCTGCCTTGGCAGGAAACTAATGGGGATCCATAATAAACCCCAGGAAGAGCTGCTGCTGCCTTGGGGATCCATAATGCCCCAGGAAGAGTTGCTGCCTTGGCAGGAACTAATGGGGATCCATAATAAACCCCAGGAAGAGAAGCTGCTGCCTTGGCAGGAACTAATGGGGATCCATAATAAACCCCAGGAAGAGTAGCTGCTGCCTTGGCAGGAACTAATGGGGATCCATAATAAACCCCAGGAAGAGTGCTGCTGGCTGCCTTGGCAGGAACTAATGGGGATCCATAATAAACCCCAGGAAGAGAAGCTGCTGCCTTGGCTGCCTTGGCAGGAACTAATGGGGATCCATAATAAACCCCAGGAAGAGTAGCTGCTGCCTTGGCAGGAACTAATGGGGATCCATAATAAACCCCAGGAAGAGTAGCTGCTGCCTTGGCAGGAACTAATGGGGATCCATAATAAACCCCAGGAAGAGCTGCTGCCTTGGCTGCCTTGGCAGGAACTAATGGGGATCCATAATAAACCCCAGGAAGAGTAGCTGCTGCCTTGGCTAATGGGGATCCATAATAAACCCCAGGAAGAGTTGCTGCCTTGAGGAACTAATGGGGATCCATAATAAACCCCAGGAAGAGTAGCTGCTGCCTTGGCAGGAACTAATGGGGATCCATAATAAACCCCAGGAAGAGTAGCTGCTGCCTTGGCTGCCTTGGCAGGAACTAATGGGGATCCATAATAAACCCCAGGAAGAGTAGCTGCTGCCTTGACAGGAACTAATGGGGATCCATAATAAACCCCAGGAAGAGTAGCTGCTGCCTTGGCTGCCTAATAGGAACTAATAGGGGATCCATAATAAACCCCAGGAAGAGTAGCTGCTGCCTTGGCAGGAACTAATGGGGATCCATAATAAACCCCAGGAAGAGTAGCTGCTGCCTTGACAGGAACTAATGGGGATCCATAATAAACCCCAGGAAGAGTAGCTGCTGCCTTGGCTGCCTTGGAAGGAAGCTAATAATGGGGATCCATAATAAACCCCAGGAAGAGTAGCTGCTGCCTTGGCAGGAACTAATGGGGATCCATAATAAACCCCAGGAAGAGTAGCTGCTGCCTTGGCAGGAACTAATGGGGATCCATAATAAACCCCAGGAAGAGTAGCTGCTGCCTTGGCAGGAACTAATGGGGATCCATAATAAACCCCAGGAAGAGTAGCTGCTGCCTTGGCAGGAACTAATGGGGATCCATAATAAACCCCAGGAAGAGTAGCTGCTGCCTTGGCAGGAACTAATGGGGATCCATAATAAACCCCAGGAAGAGTAGCTGCTGCCTTGGCAGGAACTAATGGGGATCCATAATAAACCCCAGGAAGAGTAGCTGCTGCCTTGGCAGGAACTAATGGGGATCCATAATAAACCCCAGGAAGAGAAGCTGCTGCCTTGGCAGGAACTAATGGGGATCCATAATAAACCCCAGGAAGAGTAGCTGCTGCCTTGGCAGGAACTAATGGGGATCCATAATAAACCCCAGGAAGAGAAGCTGCTGCCTTGACAGGAACTAATGGGGATCCATAATAAACCCCAGGAAGAGTAGCTGCTGCCTTGGCAGGAACTAATGGGGATCCATAATAAACCCCAGGAAGAGTAGCTGCTGCCTTGGCAGGAACTAATGGGGATCCATAATAAACCCCAGGAAGAGTAGCTGCTGCCTTGGGGATCCATAATAAACCCCAGGAAGAGTAGCTGCTGCCTTGGAACTAATGGGGATCCATAATAAACCCCAGGAAGAGTAGCTGCTGCCTTGGCAGGAACTAATGGGGATCCATAATAAACCCCAGGAAGAGTAGCTGCTGCCTTGGCAGGAACTAATGGGGATCCATAATAAACCCCAGGAAGAAAAGCTGCTGCCATGCTGCCTTGGCAGGAACTAATGGGGATCCATAATAAACCCCAGGAAGAGTAGCTGCTGCCTTGGCAGGAACTAATGGGGATCCATAATAAACCCCAGGAAGAGAAGCTGCTGCCTTGGCAGGAACTAATGGGGATCCATAATAAACCCCAGGAAGAGTAGCTGCTGCCTTGGCAGGAACTAATGGGGATCCATAATAAACCCCAGGAAGAGAAGCTGCTGCCTTGGCTGCCTTGGCAGGAACTAATGGGGATCCATAATAAACCCCAGGAAGAGCTGCTGCCTTGAAGGAACTGCTGGGGATCCATAATAAACCCCAGGAAGAGTAGCTGCCCTTGGCAGGAACTAATGGGGATCCATAATAAACCCCAGGAAGAGTAGCTGCTGCCTTGGCAGGAACTAATGGGGATCCATAATAAACCCCAGGAAGAGAAGCTGCTGCCTTGGCTGCCTTGGAAACTAATGGGATCCATAATAAACCCCAGGAAGAGTAGCTGCTGCCTTGGCTGGGGATCCATAATAAACCCCAGGAAGGAACTAATGGGGATCCATAATAAACCCCAGGAAGAGAAGCTGCTGCCTTGGCAGGAACTAATGGGGATCCATAATAAACCCCAGGAAGAGTAGCTGCTGCCTTGGCAGGAACTAATGGGGATCCATAATAAACCCCAGGAAGAGTAGCTGCTGCCTTGGCAGGAACTAATGGGGATCCATAATAAACCCCAGGAAGAGTAGCTGCTGCCTTGGCTGCCTTGGCAGGAACTAATGGGGATCCATAATAAACCCCAGGAAGAGTAGCTGCTGCCTTGGCAGGAACTAATGGGGATCCATAATAAACCCCAGGAAGAGCTGCTGCTGCTGCCTTGGCAGGAACTAATGGGGATCCATAATAAACCCCAGGAAGAGTAGCTGCTGCCTTGGCAGGAACTAATGGGGATCCATAATAAACCCCAGGAAGAGAAGCTGCTGCTGCCTTGGCAGGAACTAATGGGGATCCATAATAAACCCCAGGAAGAGTAGCTGCTGCCTTGGCAGGAACTAATGGGGATCCATAATAAACCCCAGGAAGAGAAGCTGCTGCCTTGGCTGCCTTGGCAGGAACTAATAGGGATCCATAATAAACCCCAGGAAGAGAAGCTGCTGCCTTGGCAGGAACTAATGGGATCCATAATAAACCCCAGGAAGAGTAGCTGCTGCCTTGGCAGGAACTAATGGGGATCCATAATAAACCCCAGGAAGAGAAGCTGCTGCCTTGGCAGGAACTAATAGGGATCCATAATAAACCCCAGGAAGAGAAGCTGCTGCCTTGGCAGGAACTAATAGGGATCCATAATAAACCCGAATACATAATAAATACGAATACAGTGCAGTGAAATGTGTCCTTGCAGGTTCACTTCTCGACAATGCAACAACAATAGGAGAAGTAAGTCAGTGAATATAAAGAGTAATACAAATAAAAAAACTCAATGAATAAAAATGAGGAGAAACACTTCCCTATAGTACAGTTCAAGAAGGCAGTCAGATGACTTGAAGTAGGGTGTTTACACATGCAGGGAGATTGTTCAATAGATTGTGCATGAATGTATCAACAGAGATAGTACTATAACAGAATACTGTGATGTCTCATTGGGAAATTTCCCACACAACACAGGCATAACTTGCTGCATGGTGTCCGAAACTCATTCCCCCACAACCCCTGGGTGCACATCTTGGTTTTTGCCCTAGTACTACACAACTGATGCTAATAATGAAAGCTTGAAGATGATTTGGTTATTTGAATTAGCTGTACAGTTCTAGAGAAAAAAAAAAGGTGTACCCAGGGAGGGCCTCGAGACCCAGTTTGGGAAACCCTGGCCTACTTGGTACACAGACATAGACATTGCAAGACATAAAGGCAAGACAGACTAAATACCACACAGTTCACTTTTGCACATCTATACTCTTATGACTCCTCTACGTATGTATTAACAGCCCTGGCTTCAATGAGCAACACTCACTGGTCCAGTGTTTGGGGGTAAGAAGGCAAACAATTAAGACAGGGTCGTAGTTCACAGCAGTGTTTACATTTCTGATGAATGAAAGCCTCTGTTCTCCAAAACTTCCTATAGAAACAACCAGGTTCAATCAGCACAACACACCAAGGTGCAGCCGTCGATCAGGATACTTGTTAGTAGGGTGTGTGTTTGTGTGTGTGTGTGTGTGTGTGTGTGTGTGTGTGTGTGTGTGTGTGTGTGTGTGTGTGTGTGTGTGTGTGTGTGTGTGTGTGTGTGTGTGTGTGTGTGTGTGTGTGTGTGTGTGTGTGTGTGTGTGTGTGTGTGTGTGTGTGTGTGTGTGTCCACACCAAACCTGTGTGTGACATGACATTCTATGACCTGTAAATTACAGCAGTGTTTTGTTATGGACGATAAAAGGCAACATGAAACTTGAACTCAGCTGCCGAGCCGTGAACTTGGAGAAGTGGAAAAGAGAAACAAACACTTCTCCTTTAGCTAATTAACCCACCGGACTAAACATCTCCTCTACTACCACCATGCTGTTACCCCTCTACTACCACCATGCTGTTACCCCTCAACTACCACCATGCTGCTACCCCTCAACTACCACCATGCTGTCTACCCCTCTACTACCACCATGCTGTTACCCCTCAACTACCACCATGCTGTCTACCCCTCTACTACCACCATGCTGTCTACCCCTCTACTACCACCATGCTGTTACCCCTCAACTACCACCATGCTGCTACCCCTCAACTACCACCATGCTGTCTACCCTCTGCTACCACCATGCTGTCTGCCCTCAGCTACCACCATGCTGTCTACCCTCAACTACCACCATGCTGTTGCCCCTCAACTACCACCATGCTGTTACCCCTCAACTACCACCATGCTGTCTACCCCTCTACTACCACCATGCTGTCTACCCTCAACTACCACCATGCTGTTGCCCTCAACTACCACCATGCTGTTACCCTCTGCTACCACCATGCTGTCTACCCTCTACTACCACCATGCTGTTGCCCTCAACTACCACCATGCTGCTACCCTCAACTACCACCATGCTGCTACCCTCAACTACCACCATGCTGTTGCCCTCTAACTACCACCATGCTGTTACCCTCAGCTACCACCATGCTGTTGCCCTCAACTACCACCATGCTGTTACCCTCAACTACCACCATGCTGTTGCCCTCAACTACCACCATGCTGTTGCCCCTCAACTACCACCATGCTGTTGCCACTCAACTACCACCATGCTGTTGCCCTCAACTACCACCATGCTGCTGCCCTCTAACTACCACCATGCTGCTGCCCTCAACTACCACCATGCTGTTGCCCTCAACTACCACCATGCTGTTGCCCTCAACTACCACCATGCTGTTGCCCTCAACTACCACCATGCTGCTGCCCCTCTACTGCCACCATGCTGCTGCCCTCAACTACCACCATGCTGTTGCCCTCAACTACCACCATGCTGTTACCCTCAGCTACCACCATGCTGTTGCCCCTCAACTACCACCATGCTGTTGCCCTCAACTACCACCATGCTGCTGCCCTCAACTACCACCATGCTGTTGGCCCTCAACTACCTCCATGCTACCCTCAGCTACCACCATGCTGTTACCCTCAACTACCACCATGCTGTTGCCCTCAACTACCACCATGCTGTTACCCTCAACTACCACCATGCTGTTACCCTCAACTACCACCATGCTGTTAGCCCTCAACTACCACCATGCTACTACCCTCAACTACCACCATGCTGTTGCCCTCAACTACCACCATGCTGTTGCCCCTCAGCTACCACCATGCTGTCTGCCCCACAACTACCACCATGCTGTTACCCTCAACTACCACCATGCTGTTGCCCCTCAACTACCACCATGCTGCTACCCTCAACTACCACCATGCTGTTGCCCTCAGCTACCACCATGCTGCTGCCCCTCAACTACCACCATGCTGTTGCCCTCAACTACCACCATGCTGTTACCCCTCAACTACCACCATGCTGTTGCCCCTCAGCTACCACCATGCTGTTACCCTCAACTACCACCATGCTGCTACCCTCAACTGCCACCATGCTGTTACCCTCAACTACCACCATGCTGTTACCCTCAACTACCACCATGCTGTTACCCTCAACTACCACCATGCTGCTGCCCTCAACTACCACCATGCTGTTACCCTCAACTACCACCATGCTGTTACCCTCAACTACCACCATGCTGCCCCCTCAACTACCACCATGCTGTTACCCTCAACTACCACCATGCTGTTACCCTCAACTACCACCATGCTGTTACCCCTCAACTACCACCATGCTGTTGCCCTCAACTACCACCATGCTGTCTACCCTCAACTACCACCATGCTGTTGCCCTCAGCTACCGCCATGCTGCTACCCTCAACTACCACCATGCTGTTGCCCTCAGCTACCACCATGCTGTTGCCCTCAACTACCACCATGCTGTTTGCCCTCTACTACCACCATGCTGTTGCCCCTCAGCTGCCACCATGCTGTTGCCCTCAACTACCACCATGCTGTTGCCCTCAACTACCACCATGCTGTTGCCCTCAACTACCGCCATGCTGCTGCCCTCAGCTACCACCATGCTGTTGCCCTCAACTACCACCATGCTGTCTACCCTCAACTACCACCATGCTGCTACCCTCAACTACCACCATGCTGTTACCCTCAACTACCACCATGCTGTTGCCCTCAACTACCACCATGCTGTTGCCCTCAACTACCACCATGCTGCTACCCCTCAACTACCACCATGCTGTTACCCCTCAACTACCACCATGCTGTTGCCCTCTACTACCACCATGCTGTTGCCCCTCAACTACCACCATGCTGTTGCCCTCAACTACCACCATGCTGTTGCCCTCTACTACCACCATGCTGCTACCCTCAACTACCACCATGCTGCTACCCTCAACTACCACCATGCTGCTGCCCTCAGCTACCACCGTGCTGCTGCCCTCAACTACCACCATGCTGCTACCCTCAACTACCACCATGCTGTTACCCTCAACTACCACCATGCTGTTGCCCTCAACTACCACCATGCTGTTGCCCCTCAACTACCACCATGCTGTTACCCTCAACTACCACCATGCTGTTGCCCTCAACTACCACCATGCTGTTACCCCTCAACTACCACCATGCTGTCTACCCCTCAACTACCACCATGCTGTTGCCCCTCAACTACCGCCATGCTGTTGCCCTCAACTACCACCATGCTGTTACCCCTCAACTACCACCATGCTGCTGCCCTCAGCTACCACCATGCTGTTGCCCTCAACTACCACCATGCTGTTGCCCTCAACTACCACCATGCTGTTACCCCTCAACTACCACCATGCTGCTGCCCTCAACTACCACCATGCTGTTGCCCTCAACTACCACCATGCTGTTACCCTCAACTACCACCATGCTGTTACCCTCAACTACCACCATGCTGTTACCCTCAACTACCACCATGCTGTTACCCTCAACTACCACCATGCTGTTGCCCTCAACTACCACCATGCTGTTACCCTCAACTACCACCATGCTGTTACCCTCAACTACCACCATGCTGTTGCCCTCAACTGCCACCATGCTGTTACCCCTCAACTACCACCATGCTGCTACCCTCAACTACCACCATGCTGTTACCCTCAACTACCACCATGCTGTTGCCCTCAGCTACCACCATGCTGTTACCCTCAACTACCACCATGCTGTTGCCCTCAACTACCACCATGCTGCTGCCCTCAACTACCACCATGCTGTTACCCTCAACTACCACTATGATGTTGCCCCTCAACTACCACTGTTACCCCTCAACTACCACCATGCTGTTGCCCTCAACTACCACCATGCTGCCCCTCAACTACCACCATGCTGTTACCCCTCAACTACCACCATGCTGTTGCCCTCAGCTACCATGCTGCCCCCTCAACTACCACCATGCTGTTACCCTCAACTACCACCATGCTGTTACCCTCAACTACCACCATGCTGCTGCCCCTCAACTACCACCGTGCTGTTGCCCCTCAACTGCCGCCATGCTGTTCCCCTCAACTACCACCATGCTGCTGCCCTCAACTACCACCATGCTGTTACCCCTCAACTACCACCATGCTGTTACCCTCAACTACCACCATGCTGTTGCCCTCAACTACCACCATGCTGTTGCCCCTCAACTACCACCATGCTGCTCCCTCAGCTACCACCATGCTGTTGCCCTCAACTACCACCATGCTGTTACCACCATGCTGTTTGCCCTCAACTACCACCATGCTGTTACCCCTCAACTACCACCATGCTGTTGCCCTCAGCTACCACCGTGCTGTTGCCCTCAACTACCACCATGCTGTTGCCCTCAACTACCACCGTGCTTTGCCCCTCAACTACCACCATGCTGTTACCCTCAACTACCACCATGCTGTTACCCTCAACTACTACCATGCTGTTGCCCTCAACTACCACCATGCTGTTGCCCTCAGCTACCACCATGCTGTCTGCCCTCAACTACCACCATGCTGTTACCCTCAACTACCACCATGCTGCTGCCCCTCAACTACCACCATGCTGTTACCCTCAACTACCACCATGCTGTTGCCCTCAACTACCACCATGCTGTTGCCCCTCTACTACCACCATGCTGCCCCCTCAGCTACCACCATGCTGCTGCCCTCAACTACCACCATGCTGTTGCCCTCAACTACCACCATGCTGTTACCCCTCAACTACCACCATGCTGCTGCCCCTCAACTACCACCGTGCTGTTTGCCCCTCAACTACCACCATGCTGTCCCCTCAACTACCACCATGCTGTTGCCCCAACTACCACCATGCTGTTACCCTCAGCTACCACCATGCTGTTGCCCTCAACTACCACCATGCTGTTGCCCTCAACTACCACCATGCTGCTACCCTCAACTACCACCATGCTGTTACCCTCAACTACCACCATGCTGTTACCCTCAACTACCACCATGCTGTTACCCCTCAACTGCCATGTTACCCTCAACTACCACCATGCTGTTGCCCTCTGCTACCGCCATGCTGCTGCCCTCAACTACCACCATGCTGTTGCCCCTCAACTACCACCGTGCTGCTACCCCTCAACTACCACCATGCTGTTGCCCTCAACTACCACCATGCTGTTGCCCTCAACTGCCACCATGCTGTTGCCCCTCAACTACCACCATGCTGTTGCCCTCAACTACCACCATGCTGTTGCCCTCAGCTGCCACCATGCTGCTGCCCCTCAACTACCACCATGCTGTTGCCCTCAGCTACCACCATGCTGTTGCCCCTCAGCTACCACCATGCTGTTGCCCTCAGCTACCACCATGCTGCTGCCCTCAGCTACCACCATGCTGTTGCCCTCAACTGCCACCATGCTGTTACCCCTCAACTACCACCATGCTGTTACCCTCAACTGCCACCATGCTGTTGCCCTCAACTACCACCATGCTGTTGCCCTCAGCTGCCACCATGCTGTTGCCCTCAACTACCACCATGCTGTTACCCCTCAGCTACCACCATGCTGTTGCCCTCAGCTGCCACCATGCTGTTGCCCCTCAACTACCACCATGCTGTTGCCCCTCAGCTACCACCATGCTGCTGCCCTCAGCTGCCACCATGCTGTTGCCCTCAGCTACCACCATGCTGTTGCCCCTCAGCTACCACCATGCTGTTGCCCTCAACTACCACCATGCTGTTACCCCTCAACTACCACCATGCTGCTACCCTCAACTACCACCATGCTGTTGCCCCTCAACTACCACCATGCTGTTGCCCTCAACTACCACCATGCTGTTGCCCTCAACTACCACCATGCTGTTACCCTCAGCTACCACCATGCTGCTGCCCTCAGCTACCACCATGCTGTTGCCCTCAGCTACCACCATGCTGTTACCCCTCAGCTACCACCATGCTGCTGCCCTCAACTGCCGCCATGCTGTTACCCTCAGCTACCACCATGCTGCTACCCTCAACTACCACCATGCTGTTGCCCTCAACTACCACCATGCTGTTACCCCTCAACTACCACCAT
This sequence comes from Oncorhynchus keta, assembly GCF_023373465.1. NCBI lineage: Eukaryota > Metazoa > Chordata > Actinopteri > Salmoniformes > Salmonidae > Oncorhynchus > Oncorhynchus keta. Next base: position 6,811 of record NW_026277854.1, on the reverse strand, counting down.
GCTGTTGCCCCTCAACTACCACCATGCTGTTTGCCCTCAACTACCACCATGCTGTTACCCCTCAGCTACCACCATGCTGTTGCCCTCAACTACCACCATGCTGTTACCCTCAACTACCACCATGCTGTTGCCCTCAACTACCACCATGCTGTTGCCCTCAACTACCACCATGCTGCTACCCTCAGCTACCACCATGCTGTTGCCCTCAACTACCACCATGCTGTTACCCTCAACTACCACCATGCTGTTACCCCTCAACTACCACCATGCTGTTACCCTCAACTACCACCATGCTGCTGCCCTCAACTACCACCATGCTGTTACCCTCAACTACCACCATGCTGCTGCCCTCAACTACCACCATGCAACAGCTACCACCATGCTGTTACCCTCAACTACCACCATGCTGTCTGCCCCTCAACTACCACCATGCTGTTGCCCTCAACTACCACCATGCTGTTGCCCTCAACTACCACCATGCTGTTGCCCCTCAACTACCACCATGCTGTTACCCTCAGCTACCACCATGCTGCTACCCTCAGCTACCACCATGCTGTTGCCCCTCAACTACCACCATGCTGCTACCCTCAACTACCACCATGCTGTCTACCCTCATACCACCATGCTGTTACCCCTCAACTACCACCATGCTGTTGCCCTCAACTACCACCATGCTGTTACCCCTCAACTACCACCATGCTGTTACCCTCAACTACCACCATGCTGTTACCCCTCAACTACCACCATGCTGTTGCCCCTCAACTACCACCATGCTGTTACCCTCAACTACCACCATGCTGCTACCCTCAACTACCACCATGCTGCTACCCTCAACTACCACCATGCTGTTACCCTCAGCTACCACCATGCTGTTGCCCCTCTACTGCCACCATGCTGCTGCCCTACTGCCACCGTGCTGCTTGCCCTCACCTACCATGCTGTTACCCTCAACTACCACCATGCTGTTACCCCTCAACTACCACCATGCTGTTACCCTCAACTACCACCATGCTGTTACCCCTCAACTACCACCATGCTGTTACCCTCAACTACCACCATGCTGTTGCCCTCAACTACCACCATGCTGTTACCCTCAACTACCACCATGCTGTTGCCCTCAACTACCACCATGCTGTTACCCTCAACTACCACCATGCTGCTACCCTCAACTACCACCATGCTGTTACCCCTCAACTACCACCATGCTGTTACCCTCAACTACCACCATGCTGTTGCCCTCAACTACCACCATGCTGTTACCCCTCAACTACCACCATGCTGTTACCCTCAACTACCACCATGCTGTTACCCTCTACTACCACCATGCTGTTACCCTCAACTACCACCATGCTGTTACCCCTCAACTACCACCATGCTGCCCTCAACTGCCACCTCAACTACCACCATGCTGTTACCCCTCAACTACCACCATGCTGTTACCCCTCAACTACCACCATGCTGTTACCCTCAACTACCACCATGCTGTTGCCCTCAACTACCACCATGCTGTTACCCCCTCAACTACCACCATGCTGTTGCCCTCAACTACCACCATGCTGTTGCCCTCAACTACCACCATGCTGTTACCCTCAACTACCACCATGCTGCTACCCCTCAACTACCACCATGCTGTTACCCTCAACTACCACCATGCTGCTACCCTCAACTACCACCATGCTGTTACCCCTCAACTACCACCATGCTGTTACCCTCAACTACCACCATGCTGTTACCTCAACTACCACCATGCTGTTACCCTCCTCAACTACCACCATGCTGCTGCCCCCTCAACTACCACCATGCTGTTACCCTCAACTACCACCATGCTGCTGCCCCCCTCAACTACCCCCTCACCATGCTGTTACCCCTCAACTACCACCATGCTGCTACCCTCAACTACCACCATGCTGTTACCCTCAACTACCACCATGCTGTTACCCTCAACTACCACCATGCTGTACCCTCAACTACCACCATGCTGTTGCCGCCATGCTGCTACCCTCATGCCACCGTGCTGCTGCCCTCAACTACCACCATGCTGTTACCCTCAGCTACCGCCGTGCTGTTGCCCTCAACTACCACCATGCTGTTGCCCCTCAACTACCACCATGCTGTTGCCCTCAACTACCACCATGCTGTTACCCTCAACTACCACCATGCTGTTACCCCTCAACTACCACCATGCTGTTGCCCCTCAACTACCACCATGCTGTTGCCCTCAACTACCACCATGCTGTTACTACCACCATGCCCCTCAACTACCACCATGCTGTTACCCCTCAACTACCACCATGCTGTTACCCTCAAGCTACCACCCCTCCGTCTACCCCTCACTGCATGCTGTTACCCTCAACTACCACCATGCTGTTACCCCTCAACTACCACCATGCTGTTGCCCTCAACTACCGCCACTCATAACGGTCTGCCCTCAACTGCCACCATGCTGTTGCCCTCATCAGCTACCTACCATGCGTTGCCCCTCAACTACCGCCGCTGTCTGCCCTCAGCTACCGCCATGTTGTTGCCCCTCAGCTGCCACCATGCCCTAACAGCTGCCCCTCAGCTACCACCGTGTTAACCCCTCAACTACCACCATGGCACGCGCCCTCAAGCTACCACCATGCTGCTGCCTCGGCTGCCCCGTGGCAACCCTCACCACCATGCTGTTGCCCCTCAGCTACCACCATGCTGTTGCCCCTCAGCTGCCATTAACATTGCCCTCAACTACCACCATGCTGTTGCCCCTCAGCTGCCGCCATGCTGTTGCCCTCAGCTGCCACCATGCTGTTGCCCTCAGCTACCACCATGCTGTTGCCCTCAGCTCAACCGCCATGCTGTTGCCCTCAGCTGCCGCCATGCTGTTGCCCCTCAGCTACCACCATGCTGCCCCTCAGCTGCCCTCAGCTACCACCATGCTGCCCTCAGCTACCACCATGCTGCTGCCCTCAGCTGCTGTTGCCACCATGTGTCTGTTTGCCCTCAGCTGCCACCGTAACGTTACCCCTCAACTACCACCATTAACGTTGCCCTCAACTACCACCATGCTGTTTGCCCCTCAACTACCGCCGTGCTGTTGCCCTCAACTACCGCCGTGCTGTTGCCCTCAGCTGCCGCCGTGCTGTTGCCTCAATCTGCCACCATGCTGTTGCCCCTCAACTACCCTCACCATGCTGTTGCCCTCAACTACCACCATGCTGTTACCCTCAACTACCACCATGCTGTTACCCCTCAACTACCACCATGCTGTTACCCTCAACTACCACCACATGCTGTCTACCCTCAGCTACCACCATGCTGTTACCCTCAGCCACCACCATGCTGCTGCCCTCAGCTACACCATGCTGTTGCCCTCAATCTGCCACCATGCTGTTGCCCCTCAACTACCACCATGCTGTTGCCCTCAACTACCACCATGCTGCCCTCAGCTACACCCTCAACTGCCACCATGCTGTTGCCCTCAACTACCACCGTGTTGTTGCCCTCAACCCTACTACATGCTGTTGCCCTCAACTACCACCATGTTGTTACCCCTCAGCTACCACCATGCTGTTACCCCTCAACTACCACCATGCTGTTGCCCTCAACTACCACCATGCTGTTACCCTCTACTACCACCATGCTGTTACCCTCAAGCCACCATGTTGTTACCCTCAACTACCACCATGCTGTTACCCTCAACTGCCACCATGTTGTTAGCTGCCCAACTGCCCTCACCATGCTGTTGCCTCAACTACCACTATGTTGTTAGCCCTCTACTCACCACCATGCTGTTGCCCTCAGCTACCACCATGCTGTTACCCTCAACTACCACCATGCTGTTACCCTCAACTACCACCATGCTGTTACCCTCAACTACCACCATGCTGTTACCCCTCAACTACCACCATGCTGTTGCCCTCAATCTACACCATGTTGCTGCCTCAGCTACCACCATGCTGTTACCCCTCAGCACCGCCGTGTTGTTGCCCCTCTGCTACCACCTGCTGTTAGCTCCTCCAGCTGCTACCATACTTGTTGCCCCTCAATGCTACTGCCACCATACTGCTACCCTCTACTACACTATGCTGTTACCCCTCAACTACTACCATGCTGTTGCCCCTCAACTACTAGCTGCCATGCTGTTGCCCTCAGCTACTACTGTGGCTGCTGCCCTCAACTACCACCATGCTGTTGCCCTCAACTACCACACTATGCTGTTAGCCCTCAACTACCACTCATGTTGCCCCTCAGCTGCCACCATGCAGTTAGCCTCAACTACCACTATGTTGTTACCCCTCAACTACCACCATGTTGTTACCCTCAACTACTAACCATGTTGTTACCCTCAACTACCACCATGTTGTTATCCCTCAACTACCACCATGCTGTTAGTCTCAACTACCACCATGCTGTTGCCCCTCAACTACAGCCATGCTGCTGCCCCTCAACTACCACCATGCTGTTGCCCTCAACTACCACCATGCTGTTACCACCTCAACTACCACCATGATGTTACCCTCAACTAGCCATGCTGTTCACCCCAACTACCCTCAGCATGTTGTCTGCTGCCTCAACTACCACCATGTTGTTGCCCCTCAACTACCACTCATGTTGTACCCTCAACTACCACCATGCTGTTGCCTCACTACCACCATGTTGTTACCTCCAACTACTACCATGCTGTTACCCTCAACTACCACCGTTGTTACTCCTCAACTACCACCATGTTGCCCTCAACTACCACTGCTACCCTCAACTACCACCATGCTGTTGCCCTCAACTACCACCATAAGTAGCATGCCCTCAGCTGCCGCCGTGCTTTTATATATATTATGGTGCCCTCAGCTGCCATATATACATACATGCTGTTGCCCTCAGCATACCTACTCACTGCTATTACTGCCCTCAACTACCACCATGCTGTCTGCCCCTCAGCTACCACTGTTTGCCCTCAACTACCACCATGCTGTTACCCTCAACTACCACCATGCTGTTAGCCCTCAACTACCACCATGCTGTCTACCCCTCAGCTACCACCATGCTGTCTACCTCAACTACCACCATGCTGTCTGCCCCATCACCAACTACTGCACCATGCTGTTACACCTCCCACTACTTCACCATGATGTTACCCCTCAACTACCACCATGCTGTTACCCCTCAACTACCATGCTGTTGCCTCTCAGCTACCACCATGCTGCTACCCTCAACTGCCACCATGTTGTGCTCAGCTGCCTCAACTTCCCCTAAGCAAAGCACCCGCCGTAACTACTCCCTCAACTACTACCGCCGCGTTTGTTACCCTCAATCTGCCGCCATGTGCCCCCTCAACCACCGCCGTGCTGCTGCCCTCAACTACCACCATGCTGTCTGCCCTCAACTACCGCCTCACTGTTGCCCTCAACTACCCGCCATGCTGCTGCCCTCAGCTGCCACCATGCTGTTGCCCCTCAACTACCATGCTGTCTACCCCTCAACTACTACCATGCTGCTGTGCCCTCAATCTGCCACCATACTGCTACCCCTCAACTACCACCATGCTGTTACCCCTCAACTACTCACCATGCTGTTGCCCTCAACTACCACCATGCTGCTGCCTCAACTACCACCATGCTGTTACCCTCAGCTGCCGCCGTGGTCTACCCTCAACTACCACCCATGCTGTTGCCCTCAACTACCGCCGTGCTGTCTGCCCCTCAACTACCACCATGCTGTCTGCCCCTCAACTACCACCATGTTGTTACCCCTCAACTACCGCCATGCTGTTGCCCTCAGCTACCATTAACTGCCCTCAGCTCACCATGCTTCTGCCCCTCATATTATACTACCACCACTATGTTGTCTGCCCTCAGCTACCACCATGCTGTCTACCCCTCAACTACCACCATGCTGTTACCTCAACTACCACCATGCTGTTATTTCCTCAACTACTCACTATGTTGCTTACCTCAACTACCACCATGCTGTCTACCCCTCAACTACCACCATGCTGTCTACCCCTCAACTACCACCATGCTGCTACCCCTCAACTACCACCATGCTGCTACCCCTCAACTACCACCATGCTGTTACCCCTCAACTACCACCATACTGCTACCCCTCAACTACCACCATGCTGCTACCCCACAACTACCACCATGCTGCTACCCCTCAACTACCACCATGCTGCTACCCCTCAACTACCACCATGCTGTTACCCCTCAACTACCACCATGCTGCTACCCCTCAACTACCACCATACTGTTACCCCTCAACTACCACCATGCTGTCTACCCCTCAACTACCACCATGCTGCTACCCCTCAACTACCACCATGCTGCTACCCCTCAACTACCACCATGCTGTCTACCCCTCAACTACCACCATGCTGTCTACCCCTCAACTACCACCATGCTGTCTACCCCTCAACTACCACCATGCTGTTACCCCTCAACTACCACCATGCTGTTACCCCTCAACTACCACCATGCTGTTACCCCTCAACTACCACCATGCTGTCTACCCCTCAACTACCACCATGCTGTCTACCCCTCAACTACCACCATGCTGTTACCCCTCAACTACCACCATGCTGCTACCCCTCAACTACCACCATGCTGTTACCCCTCAACTACCACCATGCTGTCTACCCCTCAACTACCACCATGCTGTCTACCCCTCAACTACCACCATGCTGTCTACCCCTCAACTACCACCATGCTGTCTACCCCTCAACTACCACCATGCTGTCTACCCCTCAACTACCACCATGCTGTCTACCCCTCAACTACCACCATGCTGTCTACCCCTCAACTACCACCATGCTGTCTACCCCTCAACTACCACCATGCTG
>NW_026277853.1:0-4038 GCF_023373465.1 Oncorhynchus keta | reverse complement strand
GAGAGAGAGTCTTGCTCTCTGAAGGATAGCTATTGAGCCCTTGTAGTAAGTGGAGAGAGAGATAGAGAGTCTTGTTCTCTGAAGGATAGCTATTGAGCCCTTGTAGTAAGTGGAGAGAGAGATAGAGTCTTGCTCTCTGAAGGATAGCTATTGAGCCCTTGTAGTAAGTGGAGAGAGAGTCTTGCTCTCTGAAGGATAGCTATTGAGCCCTTGTAGTAAGTGGAGAGAGAGAGAGAGTCTTGCTCTCTGAAGGATAGCTATTGAGGCCTTGTAGTAAGTGGAGAGAGAAATAGTCTTGCTCTCTGAAGGATAGCTATTGAGACCTTGTAGTAAGTGGAGAGAGAGAGAGAGAGAGAGTCTTGCTCTCTGAAGGATAGCTATTGAGCCCTTGTAGTAAGTGGAGAGAGAGAGAGAGTCTTGCTCTCTGAAGGATAGCTATTGAGCCCTTGTAGTAAGTGGAGAGAGAAATAGTCTTGCTCTCTGAAGGATAGCTATTGAGCCCTTGTAGTAAGTGGAGAGAGAAATAGTCTTGCTCTCTGAAGGATAGCTATTGAGGCCTTGTAGTAAGTGGAGAGAGAAATAGTCTTGCTCTCTGAAGGATAGCTATTGAGACCTTGTAGTAAGTGGAGAGAGAGAGAGAGAGTCTTGCTCTCTGAAGGATAGCTATTGAGACCTTGAGTAAATGGAGAGAGAGAGAGAGTCTTGCTCTCTGAAGGATAGCTATTGAGCCCTTGTAGTAAGTGGAGAGAGAGAGAGAGTCTTGCTCTCTGAAGGATAGCCCTTGTAATAAGTGGAGAGAGAGAGAGAGAGAGAGTCTTGTTCTGAAGGATAGCTAAGCCCTGTAGTAAGTGGAGAGAGAGATAGTCTTGCTCTCTGAAGGATGTATTGAGCCCTTGTAATAAGTGGAAGTGGAGAGAGAGAGTCTTGTTCTCTGAAGGATAGCTATTGAGGCCTTGTAATAAGTGGAGAGAGAGAGAGAGTCTTGCTCTCTGAAGGATAGCTATTGAGCCCTTGTAGTAAGTGGAGAGAGAGAGAGAGTCTTGCTCTCTGAAGGATAGCTATTGAGGCCTTGTAGTAAGTGGAGAGAGAGAGAGAGTCTTGCTCTCTGAAGGATAGCTATTGAGCCCTTGTAGTAAGTGGAGAGAAATAGTCTTGTTCTCTGAAGGATAGCTATTGAGCCCTTGTAATAAGTGGAGAGAGAAAGTAAGGATAGCTATTGAGCCCTTGTAGTAAGTGGAGAGAGAGAGAGTCTTGCTCTCTGAAGGATAGCTATTGAGACCTTGTAGTAAGTGGAGAGAGAGAGAGAAGTCTTGCTCTCTGAAGGATAGCTATTGAGCCCTTGTAGTAAGTGGAGAGAGAGAGAGAGTCTTGCTCTCTGAAGGATAGCTATTGAGCCCTTGTAATAAGTGGAGAGAGAGAGAGAGTCTTGCTCTCTGAAGGATAGCTATTGAGCCCTTGCTTGTTCTCTGAAGGGATAGCTATTGAGCCTTGTAGTAAGTGGAGAGAGAGTCTTGCTCTCTGAAGGATAGCTATTGAGCCCTTGTAGTAAGTGGAGAGAGAGAGAGAGTCTTGCTCTCTGAAGGATAGCTATTGAGCCCTTGTAGTAAGTGGAGAGAGAGAGAGAGAGTCTTGCTCTCTGAAGGATAGCTATTGAGCCCTTGTAGTAAGTGGAGAGAGAGAGAGACTCTTGTTCTCTGAAGGATAGCTATTGAGCCCTTGTAGTAAGTGGAGAGAGAGAGAGAGAGTCTTGCTCTCTGAAGGATAGCTATTGAGCCCTTGTAGTAAGTGGAGAGAGAGAGAGAGTCTTGTTCTCTGAAGGATAGCTATTGAGCCCTTGTAGTAAGTGGAGAGAGAGAGAGTCTTGCTCTCTGAAGGATAGCTATTGAGCCCTTGTAGTAAGTGGAGAGAGAGAGAGTCTTGCTCTCTGAAGGATAGCTATTGAGACCTTGTAGTAAGTGGAGAGAGGAGAGAGAGTCTTGCTCTCTGAAGGATAGCTTATTGAGCCCTTTGTAGTAAGTGGAGAGAGAGAGAGAGTCTTGCTCTCTGAAGGATAGCTATTGAGCCCTTGTAGTAAGTGGAGAGAGAGAGAGACTCTTGTTCTCTGAAGGATAGCTATTGAGCCCTTGTAGTAAGTGGAGAGAGAGAGAGAGTCTTGCTCTCTGAAGGATATTGTTCCTATTGAGCCCTCTGAAGGATAAGAGCCCTTTTAGTAAGTGGAGAGAGAGAGAGTCTTGCTCTCTGAAGGATAGCTATTGAGCTTGCTCTCTGAAGTAAGTGGAGTGGAGAGAGAAGTCTTGCTCTCTGAAGGATAGCTATTGAGCCCTTGTAGTAAGTGGAGAGAGAGAGAGTCTTGCTCTCTGAAGGATAGCTATTGAGCCCTTGTAGTAAGTGGAGAGAGAGAGAGTCTTGCTCTCTGAAGGATAGCTATTGAGCCCTTGTAGTAAGTGGAGAGAGAGAGAGAGTCTTGCTCTCTGAAGGATAGCTATTGAGCCCTTGTAGTAAGTGGAGAGAGAGAGTTGGAAGGAGAGCCTTGTAATAGTGGAGAGAGAGAGAGTCTTGCTCTCTGAAGGATAGCTATTGAGCCATTGTAGTAAGTGGAGCCCTCTCTGAAGGATAGCATTGAGCCCTTTAGTGGAGAGAGAGAGAGTCTTGCTCTCTGAAGGATAGCTATTGAGCCCTTGTAATAAGTGGAGAGAGAGAGAGTGGAATGAGAGAGTAAGTGGAGAGTCTTGCTCTCTGAAGGATAGCTATTGAGCCCTTGTAGTAAGTGGAGAGAGAGAGAGAGTCTTGCTCTCTGAAGGATAGCTATTGAGCCCTTGTAGTAAGTGGAGAGAGAGAGAGTCTTGCTCTCTGAAGGATAGCTATTGAGCCCTTGTAGTATTGAGTGAAAGAGAGAGAGAGAGTCTTGTTCTCTGAAGGATAGCTATTGAGCCCTTGTAGTAAGTGGAGAGAGAGAGAGAGAGTCTTGCTCTCTGAAGGATAGCTATTGAGCCCTTGTAGTAAGTGGAGAGAGAGAGAGAGTCTTGCTCTCTGAAGGATAGCTATTGAGCCCTTGTAGTAAGTGGAGAGAGAGAGAGAGTCTTGCTCTCTGAAGGATAGCCATTGAGCCCTTGTAGTAAGTGGAGAGAGAGAGAGTCTTGTTCTCTGAAAAATAGCTATTGAGCCCTGGAGTGGAGAGAGAGAGAGTCTTGCTCTCTGAAGGATAGCTATTGGGCCCTTGTAGTAAGTGGAGAGAGAGAGAGTCTTGCTCTCTGAAGGATAGCTATTGAGACCTTGTAGTAAGTGGAGAGAGAGAGAGAGTCTTGCTCTCTGAAGGATAGCTATTGAGCCCTTGTAGTAAGTGGAGAGAGAGAGAGTCTTGCTCTCTGAAGGATAGCTATTGAGCCCTTGTAGTAAGTGGAGAGAGAGAGAGAGTCTTGCTCTCTGAAGGATAGCTATTGAGCCCTTGTAGTAAGTGGAGAGAGAGAGAGAGAGTCTTGCTCTCTGAAGGATAGCTATTGAGCCCTTGTAGTAAGTGGAGAGAGAGAGAGAGTCTTGCTCTCTGAAGGATAGCTATTGGCCCTTGTAGTAAGTGGAGAGAGAGAGTCTTGCTCTCTGAAGGATAGCTATTGAGCTTGCTCTCTGAAGGATAGTAAGTGGAGAGAGAGAGAGAGAGTCTTGCTCTCTGAAGGATAGCTATTGAGCCCTTGTAGTAAGTGGAGAGAGAGAGAGAGTCTTGCTCTCTGAAGGATAGCTATTGAGCCCTTGTAATAAGTGGAGAGAGAGAGAGAGAGTCTCAGCTCTCTGAAGATAACTATTGAGCCCTTGTAATAAGTGGAGAGAGAGAGTCTTGCTCTCTGAAGGATAGCTATTGAGCCCTTTGTAATAGAGTGGAGAGAGAGAGAGTCTTGCTCTCTGAAGGATAGCTATTGAGCCCTTTGTAGTAAGTGGAGAGAGAGAGAGTCTTGCTCTCTGAAGGATATTATTGAGCCCTTGTAGTAAGTGGAGAGAGAGAGTCTTGCTCTCTGAAGGATAGCTATTGAGCCCTTGTAGTAAGTG
>NW_026277852.1:0-5181 GCF_023373465.1 Oncorhynchus keta | reverse complement strand
ATTTCCTTCTGTGCAGAAACGTTTGTTCTCTCAGAAAGCTGAGTACATATGTCAGTATCAATCAATCAATCATATTTTATTTATATAGCCCTTCGTACATCAGCTGATATCTCAAAGTGCTGTACAGAAACCCAGCCTAAAACCCCAAACAGCAAGCAATGCAGGTGTAGAAGCACGGTGGCTAGGAAAAACTCCCTAGAAAGGCCAAAACCTAGGAAGAAACCTAGAGAGGAACCAGGCTATGTGGGGTGGCCAGTCCTCTTCTGGCTGTGCCGGGTGGAGATTAGGTGGACTGGGGACAGCAAGGAGTCATCATGTCAGGTCGTCCTGGGGCACGGTCCTTGGGCTCAGGTCCTCCGAGAGAGAGAAAGAAAGAGAGAATTAGAGAGAGCATATGTGGGGTGGCCAGTCCTCTTCTGGCTGTGCCGGGTGGAGATTATAACAGAACATGGCCAAGATGTTCAAATGTTCATAAATGACCAGCATGGTCAAATAATAGTAAGGCAGAACAGTTGAAACTGGAGCAGCAGCACGGCCAGGTGGACTGGGGACAGCAAGGAGCCATCATGTCAGGTAGTCCTGGGGCATGGTCCTAGGGCTCAGGTCAGTTGAAACTGGAGCAGCAGCATGTTCAGGTGGACTGGGGACAGCGAGGAGTCATCATGTCAGGTAGTCCTGGGGCATGGTCCTAGGGCTCAGGTCCTCCGAGAGAGAGAGAGAGAGAGAAAGAAGGAGAGAATTAGAGAACGCACACTTAGATTCACACAGGACACCGAATAGGACAGGAGAAGTACTCCAGATATAACAAACTGACCACAACAGTGAATCAACCCACTCAGGTGACGCACCTCCTGCAGGGACGGCATGAGAGAGCCCCAGTAAGCCAGTGGCTCAGCCCTGCAATAGGTTAGAGGCAGAGAATCCCAGTGGAAAGAGGGGAACCCGGCCAGGCAGAGACAGCAAGGCGGTTCGTTGCCCAGAGCCTTTCCGTTCACCTTCCCACTCCTGGGCCAGACTACACTCAATCATATGACCCACTGAAGAGATGAGTCTTCAGTAAAGACTTAAAGGTTGAGACCGAGTTTGCGTCTCTGACATGGGTAGGCAGACCGTTCCATAAAATGGAGCTCTATAGAGAAAGCCCTGCCTCCAGCTGTTTGCTTAGAAATTCTAGGGACAATTAGGAGGCTCATGCCTTGTGACCGTAGCGTACGTGTAGGTATGTACGGCAGGACCAAATCAGAGAGGTAGGTAGGAAAGCAAGCCCATGTAATGCTTTGTAGGTTAGCAGTAAAACCTTGAAATCAGCCCTGCTTTGACAGGAAGCCAGTGCAGAGAGGCTAGCACCGAGCAATATGATCAAATTTCTTGGTTCTAGTCAGATTCTAGCAGCCGTATTTAGCACTAACTGAAGTTTATTTAGTGCTTTATCCGGGTAGCCGGAAAATACATTGCAGTAGTCTAACCTAGAAGTGACAAAGCATGGATTAATTCTTCTGCATCATTTTGGACAGAAAGTTTCTTGATTTTTGCAATGTTGTGTGATGGAAAAAAGCCGTCCTCGAAAATGGTCTTGATATGTTCTTCAAAAGAGAGATCAGGGTCCAGAGTAACGCCAGGTCCTTCAGTTTTATTTGAGACGACTGTACAACCATTAAGATTAATTGTCAGGATTCAACAGAAGATCTCTTGTTTCTTGGGACCTAGAAACAAGCATCTCATTTTGTCCGAAGCGCACAGTAGAAAGTTTGCAGCCATCCACTTCCTTATGTCTGAAACACATGTTTCTAGCGAGGGCAATTTTGGGGTTTCACCATGTTTCATTGAAATGTACAGCTGTGTGTCATCCGCATAGCAGTGAAAGCTTTGCATTATGTTTTCTCGAATAACATCCCTAAGAGGTAAAATATATAGTGAAAACAATAGTGTAGTCCTAAAACAGAACCTTGAGGAACACGGAATGTACAGTTGATTTGTCAGAGGACAAACCATTCACAGAGACAAACTGATATCTTTCCGACAGATAAGATCTAAAACCAGGCCAGAAACTTGTCCGTGTAGACCACCCCCTGGGTTTCCAATCTCTCCAAAAAGAATGGTGATCGATGGTATCAAAGCAGCACTAAGGTCTAGGAGCACGAGGACAGATGCAGAGCCTCGGTCCGATGCCATTAAATGTCATTTACCACCTTCACAAGTGCCGTCTCAGTATGATGGGTCCAAAACCAGACTGGAAGCATTTCATACATTGTTTGTTTCATAGCTGCAGTGAGTTGTTATGCACTGCTCTTCTTCCAAAATTTTGAGAGGAGCTTGAAGATTCGACAGGGTCATAGTTTTTTATATTTTCTGGGTCAAGGTTTGGCTTTTTCAAGAGAGGTTATTACTGCCACTTTTAGTGAGTTTGGTACACATCCAGTGGATAGAGAGCATTTATTATGTTCAACATAGGAGGGCCAAGCACAGGAAGCAGCTTCTTTCATAGTTTAGTTGAAATAGGGTCCACAGTATACAGCTTGAAGGTTTAGAGGCCATGATTATTTTCATCATTGTGTCAAGAGATATAGTACTAAAACACTGAGCGCCTCTCTCTGATCCTAGGTCCTGGCAGAGTTGTGCAGACTCAGGACAACTGGAGGCTTGGAGGAATACGCAGGTTTAAAGAGGAGTCCGTAATTTGCTTTCTAATAATCATAATCTTTTTCCTCAAAGAAGTTCATGAATTTATCACTGCTAAAGTGAAAGTCATCCTCTCTGGGGAATGCTGCTTTTTAGTTAGCTTTTCCACAGTATCAAAAAGGAATTTCTCGGATTGTTCTTATTTTCCTCAATTAAGTTAGAAAATAGGATGATCGAGCAGCAGTAAGGGCTCTTCGGTACTGCACGGTACCGTCTTTCCAAGCTAGTCGGAAGACTTCCAGTTTGGTGGCGCCATTACTCGTCCAATTTTCTGGAAGCTTGCTTCAGAGCTCGGGTATTTTTCTGTGTACCAGGGAGCTAGTTTCTTATGAGAAATGTTTTAGTTTTTTTGGGTGCAAACTGCATCTAGGGTATTGCGCAAGATTAAATTGAGATCCTCAGTTAGGTGGTTAACTGATTTTGTCCTCTGGCGTCCTTGGGTAGGCAGAGGGAGTCTGGAAGGGCATCAAGAATCTTTGTGTTGTCTGTGAATTTATAGCACGATCTTTTGATGGTCCTTGGTTGGGGTCTGAGCAGATTATTTGTTGCAATTGCAAGCATAATAAAATGGTGGTCCGATAGTCCAGGATTATGAGGAAAACATTAAGATCCACAACATTTATTCCATGGGACAAAACTAGGGCCAGCATATGACTGTGACAGTGAGTGGGTCCAGAGACATGTTGGACAAAACCCACTGAGTCGATGATGGCTCCAAAAGCCTTTTGGAGTGGGTCTGTGGACTTTTCCATGTGAATATTAAAGTCACCAAAGATTAGAATATTATCTGCTATGACTACAAGGTCCGATAGGAATTCAGGGAACTCAGTGAGAACGCTGTATATGGCCCAGGAGGCCTGTAAACAGTAGCTATAAAAAGTGATTGAGTAGGCTGCATAGATTTCATGACTAGAAGCTCAAAAGACGAAAACGCATTTTTTTTTTGTAAATTGAAATTTGCTATCGTAAATGTTAGCAACACCTCCGCCTTGCGGGATGCACGGGGGGATATGGTCACTAGTGTAGCCAGGAGGTGAGGCCTCATTTAACACAGTAAATTCATCAGGCTTAAGCCATGTTTCAGTCAGGCCAATCACATCAAGATTATGATCAGTGATTAGTTAATTGACTATAATGCCTTTGAAGTAAGGGATCTAACATTAAGTAGCCCTATTTTGAGATGAGGTATCATGATCTCTTTCAGTAATGACAGGAATGGAGGTGGTCTTTATCCTAGTGAGATTGCTAAGGCGAACACCGCCATGTTTAGTTTTGCCCAACCTAGGTCGAGGCACAGACACGGTCTCAATGGTGATAGCTGAGCTGACTACACTGACTGTGTTAGTGGCAGACTCCACCATGCTGGCAGGCTGGCTAACAGCCTGCTTGCTGCCTGGCCTGCACCCTATTTCATTGTGGAGCTCTAGAGGAGTTAGAGCCCTGTCTATGTTGGTAGATAAGACAGAGCAACCCTCCAGCTAGGATGGAGTCCTCACACTCCTCAGCATGGTCAGGCTTGGTCCTGTGTTTGTGGGTGAGTCCCAGAAAGAGGGCCAATTATCTACAAATTCTATCTTTTGGGAGGGGCAGAAAACAGTTTTCAACCAGCGATTGAGTTGTGAGACTGCTGTAGAGCTCATCACTCCCCCTAACTGGGAGGGGGCCAGAGACAATTACTCGATGCCGACACATCTTTCTAGCTGATATGCACGCAGAAGCTATGTTGCGCTTGGTGATCTCTGACTGTTTCATCCTAACATCGTTGGTGCCGACGTGGATAACAATATCTCTATACTCTCTACACTCGCCAGTTTTAGCTTTAGCCAGCACCATCTTCAGATTAGCCTTAACGTCGGTAGCCCTGCCCCCTGGTAAACAGTGTATGATCGCTGGATGATTCGTTTTAAGTCTAATACTGCGGGTAATGGAGTCGCCAATGACTAGAGTTTTCAATTTGTCAGAGCTAATGGTGGGAAGCTTCGGCGTCTCAGACCCCGTAACGGGAGGAGTAGAGACCAGAGAAGACTCGGCCTCTGAGACTCAAGTTTTTCTGTCGGCTGAATGAGCGACACAGGTTGAGCTTTCCTACAGCATTTCCTTCCAGAAACTGTGAGAAAGTTGTCCGGCTGCGGGGACTGTGCCAGGGGATTTACTACTATCTGTACTTGGTGGCACAGACGCTGTTTCATCCTTTCCTACACTGAAATTACCCTTGCCCAACGACATGCGCCTTCTGAAGCTGGGCTTGAAGCAATAGCCATATCCTCGCCGTAAGGCGAGTACAACGAATTAAAATTAGAAGTCATCATGTTAATGTTACTACTTAGCTTCGGCTGTTGGAGGTCCTGACGAATCGTGTCCAGATAAAGCGTCCGGAGTGAAAAAGTTGAGGAAAAAAATAAATAAATATATGAAACTGTAATTAAAAAGTGAAACCGTAGTTGCTGGGTAGCAAAATAGGTTGGCAACAAAACGCACAGCAACTCGAAAACAAGCCTGCAA
>NW_026277851.1:160000-161250 GCF_023373465.1 Oncorhynchus keta | reverse complement strand
GTTGGTTCAACTCCCAGGACCACCCAAACAGAACACGGTGTTGGTTCAACTCCCAGGACCACCCAAACAGAACACGGTGTCTGGGTTCAACTCCCAGGACCACCCAAACAGAACACGGTGGTCCTCTGTTGGTTCAACTCCCAGGACCACCCAAACATAACACAGTGGTTGGTTCAACTCCCAGGACCACCCAAACATAACACAGTGGTCCTCTGTTGGTTCAACTCCCAGGACCACCCAAACAGAACACGGTGGTCCTCTGTTGGTTCAACTCCCAGGACCACCCAAACATAACACAGTGGTCCTCTGCTGGTTCAACTCCCAGGACCACCCAAACATAACATGGTGTTGGTTCAACTCCCAGGACCACCCAAACAGAACATGGTGTTGGTTCAACTCCCAGGACCACCCAAACATAACACAGTGGTCCTCAGTGGGTTCAACTCCCAGGACCACCCAAACATAACACGGTGTTGGTTCAACTCCCAGGACCACCCAAACAGAACACGGTGTTGGTTCAACTCCCAGGACCACCCAAACAGAACACGGTGGTCCTCAGTGGGTTCAACTCCCAGGACCACCCAAACAGAACACGGTGGTCCTCTGTTGGTTCAACTCCCAGGACCACCCAAACAGAACACGGTGGTCCTCTGTTGGTTCAACTCCCAGGACCACCCAAACAGAACACGGTGGTCCTCAGTGGGTTCAACTCCCAGGACCACCCAGACAGAACACAGTGGTCCTCAGTGGGTTCAACTCCCAGGACCACCCAAACAGAACACGGTGGTCCTCTGTGGGTTCAACTCCCAGGACCACCCAAACAGAACACGGTGGTCCTCAGTGGGTTCAACTCCCAGGACCACCCAAACAGAACACAGTGGTCCTCTGTGGGTTCAACTCCCAGGACCACCCAAACATAACACGGTGTTGGTTCAACTCCCAGGACCACCCAAACAGAACACGGTGTTGGTTCAACTCCCAGGACCACCCAAACAGAACACGGTGTTGGTTCAACTCCCAGGACCACCCAAACAGAACACGGTGTTGGTTCAACTCCCAGGACCACCCAAACAGAACACGGTGTTGGTTCAACTCCCAGGACCACCCAAACAGAACACGGTGTTGGTTCAACTCCCAGGACCACCCAAACAGAACACGGTGTTGGTTCAACTCCCAGGACCACCCAAACAGAACACGGTGTTGGTTCAACTCCCAGGACCACCCAAACAGAACACAGTGGTCCTCTGTTG
>NW_026277851.1:120000-155000 GCF_023373465.1 Oncorhynchus keta | reverse complement strand
ATCAGACAGTCAGCCAGTCAGACAGTCAACCAATCAGACAGTCAGCCAATCAGACAGTCAGCCAGTCAGACAGTCAGCCAATCAGACAGTCAGCCAGTCAGACAGTCAGACAGTCAGACAGTCAGCCAGTCAGACAGTCAGCCAATCAGCCAGTCAGACAGTCAGCCAATCAGACAGTCAGACAGTCAGACAGTCAACCAATCAGACAGTCAGACAGTCAGCCAATCACGCAGTCAACCAATCAGACAGTCAGACAGTCAACCAATCAGACAGTCAGACAGTCAGCCAATCAGCCAATCAGCCAGTCAGCCAATCAGACAGTCAGACAGCCAGACAGTCAGCCAATCAGACAGTGAGCCGGTGAGCCAGTCAGCCAATCAGACAGTCAGCCAGTCAGCCAGTCAGCCAATCAGACAGTCAGCCAATCAGACAGTCAGCCAATCAGCCAGTCAGCCAATCAGCCAGTCAGCCAATCAGCCAGTCAGCCAATCAGCCAGACAGTCAGCCAATCAGACTGTCAGCCAATCATATAGTAACATTACTCTATATTATACTAATGATACTACTCATTCATACAGTAACATCACTGACTCTATATTATACTAATGATACTACTCATTAACATTACTGACTCTATATTATACTAATGATACTACTCATTCATATAGTACATTACTGACTCTATATTATACTAATGATACTACTCATTCATATAGTACATTACTGACTCTATATTATACTAATGATACTACTCATTCATATAGTACATTACTGACTCTATATTATACTAATGATACTACTCATTCATATAGTAACATTACTGACTCTATATTATACTAATGATACTACTCATTCATATAGTACATTACTGACTCTATATTATACTAATGATACTACTCATTCATATAGTACATTACTGACTCTATATTATACTTCTGATACTACTCATTCATATAGTACATTACTGACTCTATATTATACTAATGATACTACTCATTCATATAGTACATTACTGACTCTATATTATACTAATGATACTACTCATTCATATAGTACATTACTGACTCTATATTATACTAATGATACTACTCATTCATATAGTACATTACTGACTCTATATTATACTAATGATACTACTCATTCATATAGTACATTACTGACTCTATATTATACTAATGATACTACTCATTCATATAGTAACATTACTGACTCTATATTATACTAATGATACTACTCATTCATATAGTAACATTACTGACTCTATATTATACTAATGATACTACTCATTCATATAGTACATTACTGACTCTATATTATACTAATGATACTACTCATTCATATAGTAACATTACTGACTCTATATTATACTAATGATACTACTCATTCATATAGTACATTACTGACTCTATATTATACTAATGATACTACTCATTCATATAGTAACATTACTGACTCTATATTATACTAATGATACTACTCATTCATATAGTACATTACTGACTCTATATTATACTAATGATACTACTCATTCATATAGTAACATTACTGACTCTATATTATACTAATGATACTACTCATTCATATAGTACATTACTGACTCTATATTATACTAATGATACTACTCATTCATATAGTACATTACTGACTCTATATTATACTAATGATATTACTCATTCATATAGTAACTGACTCTATATTATACTACTGATACTACTCATTCATATAGTACATTACTGACTCTATATTATACTAATGATACTACTCATTCATATAGTAACATTACTGACTCTATATTATACTAATGATACTACTCATTCATATAGTACATTACTGACTCTATATTATACTAATGATACTACTCATTCATATAGTAACATTACTGACTATATTATACTAATGATACTACTCATTCATATAGTAACATTACTGACTCTATATTATACTAATGATACTACTCATTCATATAGTAACATTACTGACTCTATATTATACTAATGATACTACTCATTCATATAGTACATTACTGACTCTATATTATACTAATGAAACTACTCATTCATATAGTAACATTACTGACTCTATATTATACTAATGATACTACTCATTCATATAGTAACATTACTGACTCTATATTATACTAATGATACTACTCATTCATATAGTACATTACTGACTCTATATTATACTAATGATACTACTCATTCATATAGTAACATTACTGACTCTATATTATACTAATGATACTACTCATTCATATAGTAACATTACTGACTCTATATTATACTAATGATACTACTCATTCATATAGTACATTACTGACTCTATATTATACTAATGATACTACTCATTCATCTATATTATACTAATGATACTACTCATTCATATAGTAACATTACTGACTCTATATTATACTACTGATACTACTCATTCATATAGTAACATTACTGACTCTATATTATACTAATGATACTACTCATTCATATAGTACATTACTGACTCTATATTATACTACTGATACTACTCATTCATCTAGTAGTAACATTACTGACTCTATATTATACTACTGATACTACTCATTCATATAGTAACATTACTGACTCTATATTATACTACTGATACTACTCATTCATATAGTAACATTACTGACTCTATATTATACTAATGATACTACTCATTCATATAGTACATTACTGACTCTATATTATACTAATGATACTACTCATTCATATAGTACATTACTGACTCTATATTATACTAATGATACTACTCATTCATATAGTAACATTACTGACTCTATATTATACTAATGATACTACTCATTCATATAGTACATTACTGACTCTATATTATACTAATGATACTAATTATTCATATAGTAACATTACTGACTCTATATTATACTACTGATACTACTCATTAACATTACTGACTCTATATTATACTAATGATACTACTCATTCATATAGTAACTGACTCTATATTATACTAATGATACTACCATTCATATAGTAACATTACTGACTCTTATATTATACTAATGATACTACTCATTCATATAGTACATTAATAATCTCTATATTATACTAATGATACTACTCATTCATATAGTAACATTACTGACTCTATATTATACTAATGATACTACTTCATTCATATAGTACATTACTGACTCTATATTATACTAATGATACTACCATTCATATAGTACATTACTGACTCTATATTATACTAATGAAACTACTCATTCATATAGTAACATTACTGACTCTATATTATACTAATGAAACTACTCATTCATATAGTGCATTACTGACTCTATATTATACTAAGTAAGAGCTACTCATTCATATAGTGCATTACTGACTCTATATTATACTATTGATACTACTCATTCATATAGTACTTTACTGACTCTATATTATACTAATGATGCTACTCATTCATCTATATTATTAAATTATACTGCCCCTCTCCCTCTCTATTCATCCCTCTCCCCCCTCCCAGTTTCTCTCCCTCCCATCAGTCTGTTTATTTCTCTCTCTCCACCTCCATCCAGTCTGTTTGTTCTCTCTCTCCACCTCCATCAGTCTGTTTGTTCTCTCTCTCCACCTCCATCAGTCTGTTTGTTCTCTCTCTCCCACCTCCATCAGTCTGTTTGTTCTCTCTCTCCCACCTCCATCCAGTCTGTTTGTTCTCTCTCTCTCTCCACCTCCATCAGTCTGTTGTTCTCTCTCTCCACCTCCATCAGTCTGTTTGTTCTCTCTCTCCACCTCCATCAGTCTGTTTGTTCTCTCTCTCCCACCTCCATCAGTCTGTTTGTTCTCTCTCTCCACCTCCATCCAGTCTGTTTGTTCTCTCTCTCCACCTCCATCAGTCTGTTTGTTCTCTCTCTCCACCTCCATCAGTCTGTTTGTTCTCTCTCTCCACCTCCATCAGTCTGTTTGTTCTCTCTCTCCACCTCCACCAGTCTGTTTGTTCTCTCTCTCCACCTCCATCAGTCTGTTTGTTCTCTCTCTCCACCTCCATCAGTCTGTTTGTTCTCTCTCTCCACCTCCATCAGTCTGTTTGTTCTCTCTCTCCACCTCCATCAGTCTGTTTGTTCTCTCTCTCCACCTCCATCAGTCTGTTTGTTCTCTCTCTCCACCTCCATCAGTCTGTTTGTTCTCTCTCTCCACCTCCATCAGTCTGTTTGTTCTCTCTCTCCACCTCCATCAGTCTGTTTGTTCTCTCTCTCCACCTCCATCAGTCTGTTTGTTCTCTCTCTCCACCTCCATCAGTCTGTTTGTTCTCTCTCTCCACCTCCATCAGTCTGTTTGTTCTCTCTCTCCACCTCCATCAGTCTGTTTGTTCTCTCTCTCCACCTCCATCAGTCTGTTTGTTCTCTCTCTCCACCTCCATCAGTCTGTTTGTTCTCTCTCTCCACCTCCATCAGTCTGTTTGTTCTCTCTCTCCACCTCCATCAGTCTGTTTGTTCTCTCTCTCCACCTCCATCAGTCTGTTTGTTCTCTCTCTCCACCTCCATCAGTCTGTTTGTTCTCTCTCTCCACCTCCATCAGTCTGTTTGTTCTCTCTCTCCACCTCCATCAGTCTGTTTGTTCTCTCTCTCCACCTCCATCAGTCTGTTTGTTCTCTCTCTCCACCTCCATCAGTCTGTTTGTTCTCTCTCTCCACCTCCATCAGTCTGTTTGTTCTCTCTCTCCACCTCCATCAGTCTGTTTGTTCTCTCTCTCCACCTCCATCAGTCTGTTTGTTCTCTCTCTCCACCTCCATCAGTCTGTTTGTTCTCTCTCTCCACCTCCATCAGTCTGTTTGTTCTCTCTCTCCACCTCCATCAGTCTGTTTGTTCTCTCACTCCCAGATCCATCACCCCTCTCCCTCCATCCCGTCTCCTTACTCCCAGATCCATCACCCCTCTCCTCCATCCCCATCAGTCTGTTTTTGTTCTCTCTCTCCACCTCCATCAGTCTGTTTGTTCTCCTCTCCACCTCCATCAGTCTGTTGATCCATCACCATCTCCATCCAGTCTCTCTCTCTCCACCTCCATCAGTCTGTTTGTTCTCTCTCTCCCTCCTCCCCCAGTCTGTTTGTTCTCTCTCCCACCTCCATCAGTCTGTTTGTTCTCTCTCCACCTCCATCCAGTCTGTTTGTTCTCTCTCTCCACCTCCCTCCATCAGTCTGTTTGTTCTCTCCCTCCATCCAGTCTGTTTGTTCTCTCTCCCACCTCCATCCAGTCTGTTTGTTCTCTCTCCACCTCCATCAGTCTGTCACCCTCTCCTCCATCCAGTTCTCTCTCTCCCACCTCCATCCAGTCTGTTTGTTCTCTCTCTCCTCCATCCCAGTCTGTTTGTTCTCTCTCTCCACCTCCACTGTTTGTTCTCTCTCTCCACCTCCATCAGTCTGTTTGTTCTCTCTCTCCATCAGTCTGTTTGTTCTCTCTCCCACCTCCATCAGTCTGTTTGTTCTCCTCTCCCCTCCCTCCAGTCTGTTTTGTTCTCTCTCTCCACCTCCATCAGTCTGTTTGTTCTCTCTCTCCACCTCCATCAGTCTGTTTTGTTCTCTCTCTCCACCTCCATCAGTCTGTTTGTTCTCTCTCTCACCTCCATCAGTCTGTTTGTTCTCTCTCTCCACCTCCATCAGTCTGTTTGTTCTCTCTCTCCACCTCCATCAGTCTGTCTTTTCTCTCTCCCACCTCCATCAGTCTGTTTTGTTCTCTCTCTCCACCTCCATCAGTCTGTTTGTTCTCTCTCTCACCTCCATCAGTCCTCTCTCTCCACCTCCATCCAGTCTGTTTGTTCTCTCTCCACCTCCATCAGTCTGTTTGTTCTCTCTCTCCCTCCATCAGTCTCCTCTCTCCACCTCCATCCAGTCTGTTTGTTCTCCCTCCCTCCATCAGTCTCTCTCTCCTCTCCCCCAGTCAGTTTGTTCTCTCTCTCCACCTCCATCAGTCTGTTTGTTCTCTCTCTCCCACCTCCATCAGTCTGTTTGTTCTCTCTCTCCACCTCCATCCTGTTTGTTCTCTCTCCCACCCCTCCATCAGTCTGTTTGTTCTCTCTCTCCACCTCCAGTCTGTTTGTTCTCTCTCCACCTCCATCAGTCTGTTTGTTCTCTCTCTCCCCTCCATCAGTCTGTTTGTTCTCTCTCTCCACCTCCATCAGTCTGTTTGTTCTCTCTCTCCAGACCTCCATCAGTCTGTTTGTTCTCTCTCCACCTCCATCAGTCTGTTTGTTCTCTCTCCACCTCCATCAGTCTGTTTGTTCTCTCTCTCCACCTCCATCAGTCTGTTTGTTCTCTCTCCACCTCCACCTCCACCCTCCATCCAGTCTGTTTGTTCTCTCTCTCCACCAGTCCATCAGTCTGTTTGTTCTCTCTCTCCACCTCCATCCAGTCTGTTTGTTCTCTCTCTCCACCTCCATCAGTCAGTCTGTTTGTTCTCTCCTCCAGATCCATCCACTCTCCATCCAGTCTGTTTGTTCTCTCTCTCCCACCTCCATCAGTCTGTTTGTTCTCTCTCTCCACCTCCATCAGTCTGTTTGTTCTCTCTCTCCACCTCCATCAGTCTGTTTGTTCTCTCTCTCCACCTCCATCAGTCTGTTTGTTCCATCTCTCTCTCCACCTCCATCCAGTCTGTTTTGTTCTCTCTCTCCACAGTCTGTTTTGTTCTCTCTCTCCACCTCCAGTCTGTTTGTTCTCTCCTCCATCCTCCCTCCACCTCCAGTCTGTTTGTTCTCTCTCCACCTCCACAGTCTCCATCCAGTCTGTTTGTTCTCTCTCTCCACCTCCATCAGTCTGTTTGTTCTCTCTCTCCATCACCTCCATCCAGTCTGTGTTTGTTCTCCATCCCTCCACCTCCATCAGTCTGTTTGTTCTCCTCTCCTCACTCCCCAGATCCATCAGTCTGTTTGTTCTCTCTCCCCTCCATCAGTCTGTTTGTTCTCTCTCTCCACCTCCATCAGTCTGTTTGTTCTCTCTCTCTCCTCCTCCATCAGTCTGTTTGTTCTCTCTCTCCACCTCCATCAGTCTGTTTGTTCTCTCTCTCCAGATCCATCACCCTCTCCCTCCACCTCCATCAGTCTGTTTTTGTTCTCTCTCTCCACCTCCATCAGTCTGTTTGTTCTCTCTCCTCCACCTCCATCAGTCTGTTTTTGTTCTCCCTCTCCCTCCTCCATCAGTCTGTTTGTTCTCTCTCCCCACCTCCATCAGTCTGTTTGTTCTCTCTCCCACCTCCATCAGTCTGTTTGTTCTCTCTCTCCACCTCCATCAGTCTGTTTCATCTCTCTCCCTCCATCAGTCTGTTTGTTCTCTCTCTCCACCTCCATCAGTCTGTTTGTTCTCTCTCCCACCTCCATCAGTCTGTTTTGTTCTCTCTCTCCACACTCCATCAGTCTGTTTGTTCTCCTCTCCACCTCCATCAGCCCCAGTCTCCTTTCTCCTCTCCACCTCCATCAGTCTGTTTGTTCTCTCTCTCCACCTCCATCAGTCTGTTTGTTCTCTCTCCACCTCCATCTCTGTTTGTTCTCTCTCTCCACCTCCATCAGTCTGTTCTGTCTCCTTCTCTCTCCCACCTCCATCAGTCTGTTTGTTCTCTCTCCACCTCCATCAGTCTGTTTGTTCTCTCTCTCCACCTCCATCCAGTCTGTCCTTCTCCTCACTCCCAGATCAGTCTGTCCTCTCTCCACCTCCATCAGTCTGTCTGTTCTCTCTCTCCACCTCCATCAGTCTGTTTGTTCTCTCTCTCACTCCATCCAGTCCATCTCTCTCTCCCCTCCATCCAGTCTGTTTGTTCTCTCTCCCACCTCCATCAGTCTGTTTGTTCTCTCTCTCCACCTCCATCAGATCTGTTTGTTCTCCTCTCCCTCCATCCAGTCTGTTTGTTCTCTCTCCCACCTCCATCAGTCTGTTTGTTCTCTTCTCCTCACCTCCAGTCTGTTTTTGTTCTCTCTCTCCACCTCCATCAGTCTGTTTGTTCTCTCTCCCTCCATCCCCTCTCACCTCCATCAGTCTGTCCACCAGTCCATTCTCTCTCTCCACCTCCATCCCTGTTTCCTTCTCCTCTCCACCTCCATCCAGTCTGTGTTTGTTTTGTCTGATTGATGGCAATCAGAGATGTTCTTTCAGGTTCTGGAATCTCCTCTCTCCCAGAACTTGCTTTTGCCATGACTACAGTTGCTCCTGCCATCCCAGGATCTGAGGCCTGTCTCTCACACAAAGTAGCTGTAGTGTGGTGATGTCACTGTAGTCATCCCAAGGAATTTTTACGTCACTGAAAACTCCCTTTTCCTCATCTCTCTCTTCTTCCATCATTCCTTCTCCACTCCCAGATCCATCTCCCTCTCCCTCCATCCCCCATTCTCCCTCCATCCCATCTCCTCCCCAGATCCATCACCCTCTCCCTCCATCCCTCTTCTCCTCAATCCCAGATCCATCACCCTCCCTCCATCCCTTCCATCCCCTCCATCACCCTCTCCCTCCATCTCCTCAGATCCACCCTCTCCCTCCATCCCTTCTCCCTCCCAGATCCATCACCCTCTCCCTCCATCCCAGTCTCCTTCTCCTCCTCCCCAGATCCCCTCCCTCCATCCCAGATCCATCACCCTCTCCCTCCATCCCTCCTTCTCCTCACTCCCAGATCCATCACCCTCTCCCTCCATCCCTGTCTTCTCCTCACTCCCAGATCCATCACCCTCTCCCTCCATCTCCTTCTCCTCATCTCCCAGATCCATCACCCTCTCCCTCCATCCCCGTCTTTCTCCTCATCTCCATCTCTCCACCATCTCCTCTCCTCCTCCCAGATCCATCACCCTCTCCCTCCATCCCCGTCTCTTCTCCTCACTCCCAGATCCATCACCCTCTCCCTCCATCTCCTTCTCCTCAATCCCAGATCCATCACCCTCTCCCTCCATCTCATCTCCTTCTCCTCACTCCCAGATCCATCACCCTCTCCCTCCATCCCAGTCTCCTTCTCCTCAATCCCAGATCCATCACCTCTCCCTCCATCTCCTTCTCCTCTCTCCCAGATCCATCACCCTCTCCCTCCATCCCAGTCTCTTCTCTCAATCCCAGATCCATCACCCTCTCCCTCCATCTCCTTCTCCTCAATCCCAGATCCATCACCCTCTCCCTCCATCTCCTCTCCTCACTCCCAGATCCATCACCCTCTCCCTCCATCTCCTTCTCCTCACTCCCAGATCCATCACCCTCTCCCTCCATCCCCATCTCCTTCTCCCCCTCCCAGATCCATCACCCTCTCCCTCCATCCCTGTCTCCTTCTCCTCACTCCCATATCCATCACCCTCTCCCTCCATCCATTCTCCTCACTCCCAGATCCATCACCCTCTCCCTCCATCCCCGTCTCCTTCTCCTCACTCCCAGATCCATCACCCTCTCCCTCCATCTCCTTCTCCTCACTCCCAGATCCATCACCCTCTCCCTCCATCCCTGTCTCCTTCTCCTCACTCCCAGATCCATCACCCTCTCCCTCCATCCCTGTCTCCTTCTCCTCCTCCCAGATCCATCACCCTCTCCCTCCATCTCCTCCTCCCATCCATCCATCCCAGTCTCCTTCTCCCTCACTCCCAGATCCATCACTCCTCTCCCCCCTCCATCTCCTTCTCCTCAATCCCAGATCCATCACCCTCTCCCTCCATCCCTGTCTCCTTCTCCTCAATCCCAGATCCATCACCCTCTCCCTCCATCTCCTCTCCCAGATCCATCCCCAGATCCATCCCTGTCTCCTCTCCCCCTCCATCTCCTTCTCCCAGATCCATCTCCCAGATCCCCTCCATCTGTCTCTTCTCCTCACCATCCCCTCTCCCTCCATCTCCATCTCCTTCTCCTCCTCCCAGATCCATCACCCTCTCCTTTCCTTTCAGTGATTAAATTAGCATGAAGAAAAGAGGATGTGCGGAGACAGGAACACACACACACACACGGAGACACGTAGATAGCAACACAAACACACACGTAGACAGGAACACACACACACAGACAGTGTGTGTGTGTATAACTGTCTCCAGTTATATCTGGGCCACAAAGAAAGAGGCTGGGTGGTGTGTGTGTATGTGTGTGTGTGTATGTGTATGTGTGTGTGTGTGTGTGTGTGTGTGTGTGTGTGTGTGTGTGTGTGTGTGTGTGTTGTCCTGTCTCTGTGAAAGAACAGAGATCCACTGTCACTACTCACCACCGCACACACATGAAGACAGGATCAGCATTAGCTCCCAGGGCTTTAGCTCAACTGGCTCACAGGACCAGACCTGGGATTCAACCCCCTAGTCTATCACACACATTCTCCTGGCCCAGTAAGTCTCTATAATGTGTTCTGGGGGTGATCAGCTTCCCCTAGGACAGACCTGGGATCAGCTTCCCCTAGGAACAGATCCCCCCTAGGACCAGACCTGGGATCAGCTTCCCCCTAGGAACAGACCTAGGACCAGACCTTCCCTGGAGGAACAGACCTGGGATCAGCTTCCCCTAGGAACAGACCTGGGATCAGCTTCCCCTAGGAACAGACCTGGGATCAGCTTCCCCTAGGAACAGACCTGGGATCAGCTTCCCCTAGGAACAGACCTGGGATCAGCTTCCCCTAGGAACAGACCTGGGATCAGCTTCCCCTAGGAACAGACCTGGGATCAGCTTCCCCTAGGAACAGACCTGGGATCAGTTTCCCCTAGGAACAGACCTGGGATCAGTTTCCCCTAGGAACAGACCTAGGATCAGTTTCCCCTAGGAACAGACCTGGGATCAGCATCCCCTAGGAACAGACCTGGGACTTCCCCTAGGAACAGACCTAGGGATCAGCTTCCCTAGGAACAGACCTGGGATCAGTTTCCCTAGGAACAGACCTGGGATCAGTTTCCCTAGGAACAGACCTAGGATCAGCTTCCCTAGGAACAGACCTGGGATCAGTTTCCCCTAGGAACAGACCTAGGATCAGCTTCCCCTAGGAACAGACCTGGGATCAGTTTCCCCTAGGAACAGACCTGGGATCAGTTTCCCCTAGGAACAGACCTGGGATCAGTTTCCCCTAGGAACAGACCTGGGATCAGTTTCCCCTAGGAACAGACCTAGGATCAGTTTCCCCTAGGAACAGACCTAGGATCAGTTTCCCCTAGGAACAGACCTAGGATCAGTTTCCCCTAGGAACAGACCTGGGATCAGTTTCCCCTAGGAACAGACCTAGGATCAGTTTCCCCTAGGAACAGACCTGGGATCAGTTTCCCCTAGGAACAGACCTGGGATCAGTTTCCCCTAGGAACAGACCTAACCAGCTTCCCCATTAGTGGATAAAACACAAAAACGGGAGAAGACCAGCGTCCCCTAGGAACAACCTAGGATCACCCTCCCCTATAACAGGTTGAGGTTGTCCCTCTAAACACTATACAGTAGGTTGAGGTTGTCCTCTAGTCTCCCTAAACACTATACAGTAGGTTGAGGTTGTCCCTAGGAACACTATACCTAGTAGGTTGAGACCTGTTGTCCCCTCAGACCTAAACACTATCCCCCAGGTTGAGGTTGTCTCTCTAGTCTAAACACTAGGACAGACCTAGGATGAGGTTGTCCCTCTAGTCTCTAAACACTATACAGTTTCCCCTAGGTTGTCTCTCCTAGTCAGACTAAACACTATAAAGTAGGTTGAGGTTGTCCCTCTCTAAACACTATACAGTAGGTTGAGGTTGTCCCTCTCTAAACACTATACAGTAGGTTGAGGTTGTCTCTCTCTAAACACTATACAGTAGGTTGAGGTTGTCCCTCTCTCTAAACACTATAAAGTAGGTTGAGGTTGTCCCTCTCTAAACACTATAAAGTAGGTTGAGGTTGTCTCTCTCTAAACACTATACAGTAGGTTGAGGTTGTCCCTCTCTAAACACTATACAGTAGGTTGAGGTTGTCCCTCTCTAGTCTCTAAACACTATACAGTAGGTTGAGGTTGTCCCTCTCTAGTCTCTAAACACTATACAGTAGGTTGAGGTTGTCCCTCTCTAGTCTCTAAACACTATACAGTAGGTTGAGGTTGTCCCTCTCTAAACACTATACAGTAGGTTGAGGTTGTCCCTCTCTAAACACTATACAGTAGGTTGAGGTTGTCCCTCTCTAGTCTCTAAACACTATACAGTAGGTTGAGGTTGTCTCTCTCTAAACACTATACAGTAGGTTGAGGTTGTCTCTCTCTAAACACTATACAGTAGGTTGAGGTTGTCTCTCTCTAAACACTATACAGTAGGTTGAGGTTGTCCCTCTCTAGTCTCTAAACACTATACAGTAGGTTGAGGTTGTCCCTCTCTAAACACTATACAGTAGGTTGAGGTTGTCCCTCTCTAAACACTATACAGTAGGTTGAGGTTGTCTCTCTAGTCTCTAAACACTATACAGTAGGTTGAGGTTGTCTCTCTAGTCTCTAAACACTATACAGTAGGTTGAGGTTGTCCTCTCTAAACACTATACAGTCTTGAGGTTGTCTCTAAACACTATACAGTAGGTTGAGGTTGTCTCTCTCTAAACACTATACAGTAGGTTGAGGTTGTCCCTCTCTAAACACTATACAGTAGGTTGAGGTTGTCCCTCTCTAAACACTATACAGTAGGTTGAGGTTGTCCCTCTCTAGTCTCTAAACACTATACAGTAGGTTGAGGTTGTCCCTCTCTAGTCTCTAAACACTATACAGTAGGTTGAGGTTGTCTCTCTCTAGTCTCTAAACACTATACAGTAGGTTGAGGTTGTCCTCTCTCTAAACACTATACAGTAGGTTGAGGTTGTCCTCTCTAGTCTCTAAACACTATACAGTAGGTTGAGGTTGTCCTCTCTAAACACTATACAGTAGGTTGAGGTTGTCTCTCTAGTCTCTAAACACTATACAGTAGGTTGAGGTTGTCCTCTCTAGTCTCTAAACACTATACAGTAGGTTGAGGTTGTCCCTCTAGTCTCTAAACACTATACAGTAGGTTGAGGTTGTCCTCTCTAGTCTCTAAACACTATACAGTAGGTTGAGGTTGTCCTCTCTAAACACTATACAGTAGGTTGAAGTCTCTAAACACTATACAGTAGGTTGAGGTTGTCCCTCTAGTCTCTGAACACTATACAGTAGGTTGAGGTTGTCCCTCTCTAGTCTCTAAACACTATACAGTAGGTTGAGGTTGTCCTCTCTAAACACTATACAGTAGGTTGAGGTTGTCCCTCTCTCTAAACACTATACAGTAGGTTGAGGTTGTCTCTCTCTAGTCTCTAAACACTATACAGTAGGTTGAGGTTGTCCCTTTCTAAACACTATACAGTAGGTTGAGGTTGTCTCTCTCTCTAAACACTATACAGTAGGTTGAGGTTGTCTCTCTCTAGTCTCTAAACACTATACAGTAGGTTGAGGTTGTCTCTCTCTAGTCTCTAAACACTATAAAGTAGGTTGAGGTTGTCCCTCTCTCTAAACACTATACAGTAGGTTGAGGTTGTCCTCTAGTCTCTAAACACTATACAGTAGGTTGAGGTTGTCTCTCTCTAAACACTATACAGTAGGTTGAGGTTGTCTCTCTCTAAACACTATACAGTAGGTTGAGGTTGTCTCTCTCTAAACACTATACAGTAGGTTGAGGTTGTCCCTCTCTAGTCTCTAAACACTATACAGTAGGTTGAGGTTGTCCTCTAAACACTATACAGTAGGTTGAGGTTGTCTCTCTAGTCTCTAAACACTATACAGTAGGTTGAGGTTGTCCCTCTAGTCTCTAAACACTATACAGTAGGTTGAGGTTGTCCCTCTCTAAACACTATACAGTAGGTTGAGGTTGTCTCTCTCTAGTCTCTAAACACTATACAGTAGGTTGAGGTTGTCCTCTCTAGACTCTAAACACTATACAGTAGGTTGAGGTTGTCCCTCTCTAGTCTCTAAACACTATAAAGTAGGTTGAGGTTGTCTCTCTAAACACTATACAGTAGGTTGAGGTTGTCCCTCTCTAGTCTCTAAACACTATACAGTAGGTTGAGGTTGTCTCTCTCTAAACACTATACAGTAGGTTGAGGTTGTCCCTCTCTAAACACTATACAGTAGGTTGAGGTTGTCTCTCTCTAAACACTATACAGTAGGTTGAGGTTGTCTCTCTAGTCTCTAAACACTATACAGTAGGTTGAGGTTGTCCCTCTCTAGTCTCTAAACACTATACAGTAGGTTGAGGTTGTCCCTCTCTAGTCTCTAAACACTATACAGTAGGTTGAGGTTGTCTCTCTCTAGTCTCTAAACACTATACAGTAGGTTGAGGTTGTCTCTCTCTAAACACTATACAGTAGGTTGAGGTTGTCCCTCTCTAGTCTCTAAACACTATACAGTAGGTTGAGGTTGTCCCTCTCTAAACACTATACAGTAGGTTGAGGTTGTCCCTCTCTAGTCTCTAAACACTATACAGTAGGTTGAGGTTGTCTCTCTCTAAACACTATACAGTAGGGTGAGGTGATCTTTTTACTCTCTAAACACTATACAGTAGGTTGAGGTTGTCCCTCTCTAAACACTATACAGTAGGTTGAGGTTGTCTCTCTCTAGTCTCTAAACACTATAAAGTAGGTTGAGGTTGTCTCTCTCTAAACACTATACAGTAGGTTGAGGTTGTCCTCTCTAGTCTCTAAACACTATACAGTAGGTTGAGGTTGTCCCTCTCTAAACACTATACAGTAGGTTGAGGTTGTCTCTCTCTAGTCTCTAAACACACAGCAACTGGCCTGAATACAGGGACGTCCTCCTTCTCCTCTCTTTCCACCCCTCTTTCCATCTCTACCCTCTCTCTCCACCTCTCTTTCCACCTCTCTCTCCATATCTACCCTCTCTCTTTCTCTCCATCTCTACCCTCTCTCTCTTTCCACCTCTTTCTCTCCATCTCTACCCTCTCTCTCTTTCCACGTCTCTCGCTCTTTCCACCTCTCTCTTTCTCTCCACCTCTCTTTCTCTGCATCTCTACCCTCTCTCTCTCTCTTTCCACCTCTCTACCCTCTCTTTTCATCTCGCTCTACCCCCTCTTTCCATCCCTCCCTCCCCTCCATCAATCCCCCCTCCCCTCCATCAATACCTCCCTCCCCTACCATCCCTCCCCCCTCCTCCTCCATCCCTCCCTCCCTATACAGACAGCTGGCAGTTCTGTTAATTAGGTTATCAAGCTGTCTGTTAATGACCTGAGCCCCAGGCCACACACACATGGCCAGGCCAGACAAACAGATCACAGAGCCAAAGCCCAGCAGGGCTACCCCTAGTCCAGACTCTGTGTGTGACACTCTCTCTTTCTGACTGCAGTGTCCTGTCTGCCTGTCTGTGGTCAGTGTGTCCAGACCTGTCTGTCTGTAGTCAGTGTGTCCAGACCTGTCTGTCTGTCTGTCTGTCTGTAGTCAGTGTGTCCAGACCTGTCTGTCTGTCTGTAGTCAATGTGTCCAGACCTGTCTGCCTGTCTGTGGTCAGTGTGTCCAGACCTGTCTGTCTGTAGTCAGTGTGTCCAGACCTGTCTGTCTGTAGTCAGTGTGTCCAGACCTGTCTGCCTGTCTGTAGTCAGTGTGTCCAGACCTGTCTGTCTGTCTGTCAGCCCAGACCTGTCTGTCTGTCTGTAGTCAGTGGTCTACTGTAGTGGAAACCTGCTGTCTGTCTGTAGTCAACCAGACCTGTCTGTCTGTCTGTAGTAAAGGTCTACTGTAGTGGAAATGCTTACTGTCTGTCTGTAGTCAAGACCTGTCTGTCTGTCTGGTGGAAATGCCTGTCTGTACAGTGTGTCCAGACCTAGTAAAGGTCTGTAGTCAGTGGTCCAAATGCCTATCTTCTGACAAGACAAAGTGTTGTAAGCAGGTCTAGTAACAATACAACTACCTATCTGTCATCTCCTGTCACAACACCCCCCAGTAAAGGTCTACTGGTGTAAATGCTTACTGACAACCCCCCTAGTAAAGGTCTACTGGTGTAAATGCCTACTGACAACCCCCCCCCCTAGTAAAGGTCTACTGGTGGAAATGCTACTGACAACCCCCCTAGTAAAGGTCTACTGGTGTAAATGCTTACTGACAACCCCCCCTAGTAAAGGTCTACTGGTGTAAATGCTTACTGACAACCCCCCTAGTAAAGGTCTACTGGTGTAAATGCTTACTGACAACCCCCCCTAGTAAAGGTCTACTGGTGGAAATGCTTACTGACAACCCCCCTAGTAAAGGTCTACTGGTGTAAATGCTTACTGACAACCCCCCCTAGTAAAGGTCTACTGGTGTAAATGCTTACTGACAACCCCCCTAGTAAAGGTCTACTGGTGTAAATGCTTACTGACAACCCCCCTAGTAAAGGTCTACTGGTGTAAATGCTTACTGACAACCCCCCTAGTAAAGGTCTACTGGTGTAAATGCTTACTGACAACCCCCTAGTAAAGGTCTACTGGTGTAGATGCTTACTGACAACCCCCCCCCCCTAGTAAAGGTCTACTGGTGGAAATGCATCAGTCTTTAAATCAGAAACCCATGGAAACAGGGGTCCGGTATTAGTCATGGTAGTGCAGCCTATACAAGGAAACTGATATAAAATAAGAGTAGTAGAAGTCACACGTCCCTGCGCGGTCCTGTCGGTTTCCCGCGGTCCAGTAGAGGGGGTCCGGTATTATCGATAAGGACCATAATCGGTATTCATTATTCTACTGTAAAACAGATCAGCTCCCGGGCGACGTCGACCCAACTCAGACATTCAACCACTCCAACGGTGTATTAGCATTGTATTATTATAATATATCATATTGTAATGAAACGGCGGGGAGCAGGACTCGAACCCTCGACCTTCTAGCCCGAAGTCCAGCAGGCACAGTCGATATCGGCGCTTATAAACCCAGGGTCGTTACACTATTGTACCTAAATAATAGCGTTACATAAAACCCAACTAATATAGGACAGCAGTCACAGGGAGTCACAAATAGGTTAGAAACATCACAGCTGGGTTATTGGAGCGATATCGGTCTGTTCGGTTTATCAAACCAACACATTCAAAACGTTGGTACAACGTCTACTAACTGGGAGTCGCGATGTTTTACACATTTAAGGTGCAATTTATTTTTTAAAAATAAAAATAAATAAACCACATACCTTACAAGATTCATTTAAAATGTGAAGGGGGGGGTGAAAAAAAAAGCAACAGTAGAGAGACGTGGGTGTAACGATAGAAAATATGTCTTCAGAGTTGTGTGTTTCACAGCAGCGGCTTTTATTCTCGACCGTCCCGTCTTGATTGCTACTAGATCTCTAAAAGACATCTAAACCCGGTGCTGCTGGTGGGTATCCGGGATGCCGACGGTGCTGCTGGTGGGTATCCGGGATGCCGACGGTGCTGCTGCAGCGGCGATAAAATGCGCGTGAGTCAGAGCAGGCAACACCCGGAAGTGCGAACGATGTAAACGGTTTCTAGGGAAACAGTCTTCCTGCGTCGCGGAAGAAAAAATAAAAATATATTTTTTTTAACTTTTTTTTTTTTTCTTTCATCATTATTATTATTATTTTCATTATTATTATTATTATTATTAATATGTTTTTTTTTTTTTTTACCGGATTCGGTAACGGTTCAATCTGGACCCAAGTCATGCTGTTGTTTTTAAGCTGCCAGAGATACCGGGTTGGAGAACAGTTGAATCTTTCTCTTTATTTTCTAGAACAAAACGGCTTCAGCAGCAAGTCGGAATTTCTGTCAACATCATCATGTGTCGTAATATTTAACATAAAAAAAAAACACACGTCCAGCACAGCTTGAACCCAACATCTTTAACCAAGACTTTTGTTCGTTTTAATCTACGTGAATAATAATAATATAAAATAATAATATAAAAACTGCGGTCTGAAACTCGGCGTGTCTCGACCACATTTTCATAACAGTTACTAGTTGCCGTCAGATCAGTCTTATCAAAACACTTGGACAGAAACACACACACCGTCTATGATAGTAAATCATTTATTAAAATGCAATATTATGACCAGCATAAGCATTTTAACAGGTACCGCTGCTTGGCTTTTCTTCATGATTATATATACCTGCTGTAGCCTTCCACTCCTACTATAATAAGTCCTTTGGCGAACAGTTGCGCTCTAATATATCGACAACTTGATAACGGAGTTCATCGGAGCAGAATGTCCTGTTTCCACTTTTCAAAACTGGTTTGAATGGCTTTTTGTTTTGTTTTTTAACCCTGTAGGCACCTGCAACTTACCACAGATATAATACATCACACAGTAAACTAAATCACCTGCCTCCAACCAAATTAATTACAATTCGGAATCATTTCCCGTTATGAAAATTAAATATGCGGTCAGCGTGCAGTTTAACTGCAGTTATTCTGAAATTACTACGTCCAAAATACCACAGTCGACTGCACTTACTGCATTTTAACTGCACTTTAACTGCAGTATCAAAACTGTCATCTTTTTTCATTAGTCCATTCGATTTTATTTATTTTTTAAATTTGATGTGAAAAATCTCAAGTTTAGATATTATTTTATTCTTGGTCCTGTGCTGTAAATCCAACAAATTCATGTGTGAACATCAAAACTTAAAATCCAAGTAAACTAATTCCAGTAGCCAATGTGAATCGTGCCGTATATATTAAGAACACAGCTGTATGTCCAGGTACAACTATCAGTATAGAACACCTGACAGAACAGAACGCATTTCCTGGATTCTAAAACAAAGAAGATAAGAAGATTGAGACACATCTTGGTTTTTGTTCTAATGGTGTCCTATGGGTCCTGGTCTACCAATATAAAAGAACTATCAGTATAGAACACCTGACAGAACAGAACAACATCTCTCACAAAGAATTTCCTGGATTCTGGATTCTAAAACAAAGATGATAAGAAGATAGAACAAAACAAACAAGATGTGTCTCACATGGTGTCCTATGGGTCCTGGTCTACTATATAAAAGAACAGGGTGCCATGTGGAACGCAGACGTCGTTGTCATGGCTGCCGTGCTTCGAGCAGATGCTCAACAGAGACAGACAGAAAGGAGATGTCTCCAGCAGCAGCTGAGACAGACAGACGCAGAGAAGCAGAAAGGCAAAAGAGGTGAGATTTCTTCATATCCCGGCTGGTCGGCTGGTCGGCTGAGGGTCATGGTATCAGACTATTAGAAGAAGAGGGTCATGGTATCAGACTCCAGACTCTGGGAACAGAAGAAGAGGGTCATTTCAGACATCGACTCTTCAACAACTATTCCAGAAGAGACGGTCATGGTATCAGACTGGTCTGGGAACAGAAGAAGGGGTGGTAGATCCTTCAGGGCAGACTCAGACTCTGGGAACAGAAGAAGAGGGTCATGGTATCAGACTCTGGGAACAGAAGAAGAGGGTCATGGTATCAGACTCCAGACTCTGGGAACAGAAGAAGAGGATATTTAGACATCGTCTCTTCACTGCACAACTATTCCAGATGTCATGACGACGGTAATGTGTCAGACACACACACACTATGACCACACACACACACACACACACACACCCCAGTGTGTCACACACTGTGTGTGTGTGTGTAGTGTGTAGTGTACACACACAGTGTGTGTGTGTGTAGTGTGTAGTGTAGTGTGTGTGTAGTGTAGTGTGTGTGTGCAGTGTGTAGTGTGTAGTGTGTAGTGTAGTGTAGTGTGTGTAGTGTAGTGTGTACCTTGACGCCCAGGTGACCATACCTCCGTCCATCCCAGTTGTACAGAACGTGGAACATTTACTCTTCCCTCCTTCCAGCACAGAGATCTGACTGAAATACAAAGAGACAGTTAGCACACACACACTACGACCCCAGACACACACACACTACGACCCCAGACACACACACACACACCCCAGACACACACACACTACGACCCCCACCACACACACACACACACACACACACACACTACGACCCAGACACACACACACACTACGACCCCAGACACACACACACACACACTACACACACACACTACGACCCCAGACACACACACACACACACACTACGACACACACACACACACACACACTACGACCCCAGACACACACACACACACTACGACCCCAGACACACACACACACACACACTACGACCCCAGACACACACACACACACACACACACACACTACGACCCCACACACACACACACACACACACACCCCAGACACACACACACACTACGACCCCAGACACACACACACACACACACACACACCCCAGACACAGTCATTACGACCCCAGAAATACACCACCCCCCCACCCCACCTGATGCTGTTCTTGTGCAGACTCCAGGCCCCTCGGTGGTCACACACACACACACTGCCCCACACACACACACACTCTCCCCCAGACACACACAACGGCCCCACACACACACAGTCATTACAACCCCAGAAATACACCCCCCCACCCCACCTGATGCTGTTCTTGTGCAGACTCTCCAGGCCCTGCTCGGTGGTCTCAGACGAGGTGGCTCGGCGGTCCAGGTTCTGGAAGCGTTCCCTGGCGCTGATCCCTCTCTGAGACGTCTGCTTGGGAACGTCCAGCTTCCCTCCGAACGTTACTGAGCCCTTAGTACCGTCATACACAAACAGCACTGGGTAGCAGTCATGACCCTAGAGAGGAGAGACACAGTGAGACAGACACAGGAGAGAGAGGAGAGAGAGGAGAGACACAGTGAGACAGACACAGGAGAGAGAGAGAGAGAGAGAGAGAGAGAGAGAGAGAGAGAGAGAGAGAGAGAGAGAGAGAGAGAGAGAGAGAGAGAGAGAGAGAGAGAGGAGAGACACAGTGAGACAGACAGAGAGAGAGAGAGAGAGAGAGAGAGAGAGGAGAGACACAGAGAGAGAGAGAGAGGAGAGACAGAGACACAGGAGAGAGAGAGGAGAGACACAGTGAGACAGACACGAGAGAGAGAGAGAGAGAGAGAGAGAGAGAGGAGAGACACAGTGAGACAGACACAGGAGAGAGAGAGGAGAGACACAGTGAGACAGACACAGGAGAGAGAGAGGAGAGACACAGTGAGACAGACACAGGAGAGAGAGGAGAGACACAGTGAGACAGACACAGGAGAGAGAGAGGAGAGACACAGTGAGACAGACACAGGAGAGAGAGAGGAGAGACACAGTGAGACAGACACAGTGAGACAGACACAGGAGAGAGAGGAGAGAGGAGAGACAGTGAGACAGACACAGGAGAGAGAGGAGAGACACAGTGAGACAGACACAGGAGAGAGAGGAGAGACACAGTGAGACAGACACAGGAGAGAGGAGAGACAGTGAGACAGACACAGGAGAGAGAGAGAGAGAGAGAGACACAGTGAGACAGACACAGGAGAGAGAGAGAGAGGAGAGACACAGTGAGAGACACAGGAGAGAGAGGACAGACACAGTGAGAAAGACACAGGAGAGAGAGAGGAGAGACACAGTGAGACAGACACAGTGAGACAGACACAGGAGAGAGAGGAGAGAGGAGAGACACAGTGAGACGGACACAGGAGAGAGAGAGAGACAGTGAGACAGACACAGGAGAGAGAGAGAGAGGAGAGACACAGTGAGACAGACACAGGAGAGAGAGAGAGGAGAGACACAGTGAGACAGACACAGGAGAGAGAGAGAGAGGAGAGACAGTGAGACAGACACAGGAGAGAGAGAGAGAGAGAGACGAGACAGACACAGGAGAGAGAGAGAGAGAGACACAGTGAGACAGACACAGGAGAGAGAGAGGGGAAGGGTGTGTGTGTGTGTGTGTGTGTGTGTGTGTGTGTGTGTGTGTGTGTGTGTGTGTGTGTGTGTGTGTGTGTGTGTGTGTGTGTGTGTACTCACAGCGGCCACCAGGCTGTTCTCAGTGATAAAGCTGACACACAGCAGAGGAAGGGTCTCAGAGCTCAGACTGCTGATCCTAGAATACACACAGAGAGATCAGACTGCTGATCCTAGAATACACACAGAGAGATCAGACTGCTGACTGATCCTAGAATACACACAGAGAGATCAGACTGCTGATACCAGAATACACACAGAGAGATCAGACTGCTGATCCTAGAATACACACAGAGAGATCAGACGACTGATCCTAGAATAAACACAGAGAGATCAGACTGCTGATACCAGAATACACACAGATCAGGGTCCTCTCTCTCCTTACGTGCTGGTCTTGCCTCCCTCTACTGATACCAGAATACACACAGATCAGTGTTCCTCTCTCTCCTTACGTGCTGGTCTTGCCTCCCTCTACTGATACCAGAATACACACAGATCAGGTCCTCTCTCCTTACGTGCTGGTCTTGCCTCCCTCTACTGATACCAGAATACACACAGATCAGTAGTATATAGTATAGTATATGCCATTTAGCTGACGCTTTTATCCAAAGCGACTTACAGTCATGTGTGCATACATTCTACGTATGGGTGGTCCCGGGAATCGAACCCACTACCCTGGCGTTACAAGCGCCATGCTCAGTGTCCTCTCTCTCCTTACGTGCTGGTCTTGCCTCCCTCTACTTATACCAGAATACACACAGATCAGTGTCCTCTCTCTCCTTACGTGCTGGTCTTGCCTCCCTCTACTGATACCAGAATACACACAGATCAGTGTCCTCTCTCTCCTTACGTGCTGGTCTTGCCTCCCTCTACTGATACCAGAATACACACAGATCAGTGTCCTCTCTCTCCTTACGTGCTGGTCTTGCCTCCCTCTACTGATACCAGAATACACACAGATCAGTGTCCTCTCTCTCCTTACGTGCTGGTCTTGCCTCCCTCTACTGATACCAGAATACACACAGATCAGTGTCCTCTCTCTCCTTACGTGCTGGTCTTGCCTCCCTCTACTGATACCAGAATACACACAGATCAGTGTCCTCTCTCTCCTTACGTGCTGGTCTTGCCTCCCTCTACTGATACCAGAATACACACAGATCAGTGTCCTCTCTCTCCTTACGTGCTGGTCTTGCCTCCCTCTACTGATACCAGAATACACACAGATCAGTGTCCTCTCTCTCCTTACGTGCTGGTCTTGCCTCCCTCTACTGATACCAGAATACACACAGATCAGTGTCCTCTCTCTCCTTACGTGCTGGTCTTGCCTCCCTCTACTGATACCAGAATACACACAGATCAGTGTCCTCTCTCTCCTTACGTGCTGGTCTTGCCTCCCTCTACTGATACCAGAATACACACAGATCAGTGTTCCCTCTCCTTACGTGCTGGTCTTGCCTCCCTCTACTGATACCAGAATACACACAGATCAGTGTCCTCTCTCTCCTTACGTGCTGGTCTTGCCTCCCTCTACTGATACCAGAATACACACAGATCAGTGTCCTCTCTCTCCTTACGTGCCGGTCTTGCCTCCCTCTACTGATACCAGAATACACACAGATCAGTGTTCTCTCTCCTTACGTGCTGTTCTTGCCTCCCTCTGCGATCGCCACAGTCGAGTCATGCGATGTCCAGGCCAGGCGGTTCCCGCTGTGGGAGAAACAGACCCCGTGGACCCATCCCCCTCCTGCCCCATCTCCAGCCCCCCCTGACACCCCTGCTGAGGGCCCAGACTCAAACAGCACCTCTCCAAACGGCATCTTGGACCCCCACACTGTGGGTCCGGGCTTCTCCTCCACCTCCTTAATGTAGGCCGAGAAAACCCTGGGGGAGAGAGAGAGGGGGTAATATATTAAGGGGGAGAGGGAAGAGAATTGACATGGTCTCTGACGGTCTCTCTCTACTGATGAGGCTGAAACATGGTCTCTGACGGTCTCTCTCTCTACTGATGAGGCTGAAACATGGTCTCTGACGGTCTGTCTCTCTCTACTGATGAGGCTGAAACATGGTCTCTGACAGTCTGTCTCTCTCTACTGATGAGGCTGAAACATGGTCTCTGACGGTCTCTCTCTCTACTGATGAGGCTGAAACATGGTCTCTGACGGTCTCTCTACTGATGAGGCTGAAACATGGTCTCTGATGGTCTCTCTCTCTCTACTGATGAGGCTGAAACATGGTCTCTGACAGTCTCTCTACTGATGAGGCTGAAACATGGTCTATGACGGTCTCTCTCTCTACTGATGAGGATGAAACATGGTCTCTGACGGTCTGTCTCTACTGATGAGGATGAAACATGGTCTCTGACGGTCTGTCTCTCTACTGATGAGGCTGAAACATGGTCTCTGACGGTCTGTCTCTCTCTACTGATGAGGCTGAAACATGGTCTCTGACGGTCTGTCTCTCTACTGATGAGGATGAAACATGGTCTCTGACGGTCTGTCTCTCTACTGATGAGGCTGAAACATGGTCTCTGACGGTCTGAAACATGGTCTCTCTCTACTGATGAGGATGAAACATGGTCTCTGACGGTCTGTCTCTCTCTCTACTGATGAGGCTGAAACATGGTCTCTGACAGTCTGTCTCTACTGATGAGGCTGAAACATGGTCTCTGACGGTCTCTCTACTGATGAGGCTGAAACATGGTCTCTGACGGTCTGTCTCTCTCTACTGATGAGGCTGAAACATGGTCTCTGACGGTCTGTCTCATCTCTACTGATGAGGCTGAAACATGGTCTCTGACGGTCTGTCTCTCTCTACTGATGAGGCTGAAACATGGTCTCTGATGAGTCTGGGTCTCTCTACTGATGAGGCTGAAACATGGTCTCTGACGGTCTCTCTACTGATGAGGCTGAAACATGGTCTCTGACGGTCTCTCTACTGATGAGGCTGAAACATGGTCTCTGATGAGGCTGACGGTCTCTCTCTCTACTGATGAGGCTGAAACATGGTCTCTGACGGTCTCTCTCTACTGATGAGGCTGAAACATGGTCTCTGACGGTCTCTCTCTCTCTACTGATGAGGCTGAAACATGGTCTCTGAAACGGGCTCTCTCTCTACTGATGAGGCTGAAACATGGTCTCTGACGGTCTCTCTACTGATGAGGCTGAAACATGGTCTCTGACGGTCTCTCTCTACTGATG
The DNA here is from genome assembly GCF_023373465.1 of Oncorhynchus keta. Classification (NCBI taxonomy): domain Eukaryota; kingdom Metazoa; phylum Chordata; class Actinopteri; order Salmoniformes; family Salmonidae; genus Oncorhynchus; species Oncorhynchus keta. The sequence continues at coordinate 130,092 of NW_026277851.1, read as the reverse complement.
AGGCTGAAACATGGTCTCTGACGGTCTCTCTCTACTGATGAGGCTGAAACATGGTCTCTGGGTCTCTCTACGGTGAAACATGGTCTCTCTCTACTGATGAGGCTGAAACATGGTCTCTGACGGTCTCTCTCTACTGATGAGGCTGAAACATGGTCTCTGACGGTCTCTCTACTGATGAGGCTGAAACATGGTCTCTGAGGCGGTGGTCTCTGACGGTCTCTCTACCTGCATTTGAAGTCACAGGATCCAGCCGCCAGCAGCACGTTGTTAGGATGCCAGTCCAGACTGAGGACGGTGGAACGGATCGGCTTCTTGATGTGCTTACAGACCCACCTGGGAATAACAGGGTTGAAATGTGGTTGAAATATGGTCGAAACGTGGTTGAGATATGGTCGAAACGCGGTTGAGATGTGGTCGAAACCTGGTTGAGATATGGTTGAAGGACAGAGCCTGTTACATAGGACAGGGACTAGGATGGTATTGAGGACAGGATGGTATTGAGGACAGGATGGTATTGAGGACAGGATGGTATTGAGGACAGGGATGGTATTGAGGACAGGGACTCGGATGGTATTGAGGACAGGGACTCGGATGGTATTGAGGACAGGGACTCGGATGGTATTGAGGACAGGGACTCGGATGGTATTGAGGACAGGGACTCGGATGGTATTGAGGACAGGGACTCGGATGGTATTGAGGACAGGGACTCGGATGGTATTGAGGACAGGGACTCGGATGGTATTGAGGACAGGGACTCGGATGGTATTGAGGACAGGGACTCGGATGGTATTGAGGACAGGGACTAGGATGGTATTGAGGACAGGGACTAGGATGGTATTGAGGACAGGGACTCGGATGGTATTGAGGACAGGGACTCGGATGGTATTGAGGACAGGGACTAGGATGGTATTGAGGACAGGGTGGTATTGAGGACAGAGCCTGTTACATAGGGAACAAAACTGAAACAGTTATATCGTTAAACCCAGTCCTGTCTAGTCCTCACCAGTCATTCTCCTGTTCTCTATAACAGATATAGTTCAACCCAGTCCTGTCTAGTCCTCACCAGTCATTCTCTATAACAGATATAGTTCAACCCAGTCCTGTCTAGTCCTCACCAGTCATTCTCTATAACAGATATAGTTCAACCCAGTCCTGTCTAGTCCTCACCAGTCATTCTCCTGTTCTCTATAACAGATATAGTTCAACCCAGTCCTGTCTAGTCCTCACCAGTCATTCTCCTGTTCTCTATAACAGATATAGTTCAACCCAGTCCTGTCTAGTCCTCACCAGTCATTCTCTATAACAGATATAGTTCAACCCAGTCCTGTCTAGTCCTCACCAGTCATTCTCCTGTTCTCTATAACAGATATAGTTCAACCCAGTCCTGTCTAGTCCTCACCAGTCATTCTCTATAACAGATATAGTTCAACCCAGTCCTGTCTAGTCCTCACCAGTCATTCTCCTGTTCAAAGTAGCAGATGGATATGAGGCGTGACCCGCTACCCACAGCGAACTTGTTCTCCTTGGGAGACCAGCTGACACAGCGAGCAGCCCGGTTGATACGGAGGATGACCAGGGTGGGCTTCCACACCTCCCCCTTCAGAGACCAGACATACGCGTTACGATCCGTCCCACAGGTCACGATACGGTTACTCTCTGGAGCCCAGTCTATACCTGGAGAGATAGGGAGGGGGGGGGCATGGAATTACCGTCTGGAGCCCAGTCTATACCTGGAGAGATGGGAGAGGGCATAGAGTTACTGTCTGGAGCCCAGTCTATACCTGGAGAGATGGGAGGGGGCATAGAGTTACTGTCTGGAGCCCAGTCTATACCTGGAGAGATGGGAGGGGGGCATAGAGTTACTGTCTGGAGCCCAGTCTATACCTGGAGAGATGGGAGGGGGGGCATAGAGTTACTGTCTGGAGCCCAGTCTATACCTGGAGAGATGGGAGAGGGGGGCATAGAGTTACTGTCTGGAGCCCAGTCTATACCTGGAGAGATGGGAGGGGGGCATAGAGTTACTGTCTGGAGCCCAGTCTATACCTGGAGAGATGGGAGGGGGACATAGAGTTACTGTCTGGAGCCCAGTCTATACCTGGAGAGATGGGAGGGGGGGCATAGAATTACCGTCTGGAGCCCAGTCTATACCTGGAGAGATGGGAGGGGGGGGCATAGAGTTACTGACTGGAGCCCAGTCTATACCTGGAGAGATGGGAGGGGGAATAGAGTTACTGTCTGGAGCCCAGTCTATACCTGGAGAGATGGGAGGGGGGCATAGAGTTACTGTCTGGAGCCCAGTCTATACCTGGAGAGATGGGAGGGGGCATAGAGTTACTGTCTGGAGCCCAGTCTATACCTGGAGAGATGGGAGGGGGGCATAGAGTTACTGTCTGGAGCCCAGTCTATACCTGGAGAGATGGGAGGGGGCATAGAGTTACTGTCTGGAGCCCAGTCTATACCTGGAGAGATGGGAGGGGAGGGGCATAGAGTTACTGTCTGGAGCCCAGTCTATACCTGGAGAGATGGGAGGGGGAATAAAGTTACCGTCTGGAGCCCAGTCTATACCTGGAGAGATGGGAGGGAGGGGGCCAGAAACTAAGAACAGATCAATCTCTATAAATATAACGGGACCTGTCCACTATTCAGTTCAGAATCTTGGTCCACTTGGTCCCGAGGGGGGACACAGAGATCCATATAGAGAGATCACACTATATATATCAGATAAATCTCTATAAGATCATATATATCAGATCAATCTCACATCATCAATCTCTAGAGTCACACTATATATATCAGATCAATCCTATAGGGAGTTATATATGAATCTTAGGGAGAGATCACACTTATATATCATCAGATCAATCTCTATAGTCACACTATATATATCAGATCAATCTCTATAGATGAGATCACACTATATATTGTTCACAGAGCAATCTCTATATAGAGAGATCACACTATATATATCAGATCAATCTCTATAGGGAGAGATCACACTATATCATCAGATCAATCTCTATAGGGAGAGATCACACTATATCATCAGATCAATCTCTATAGGAATCTCTATAGAGAGATCACACTATATATATATCAGATCAATCTCTATAGGGAGAGATCACACTATATACATCATCAGATCAATCTCTATAGGGAGAGATCACACTATATCATATCAGATCAATCTCTATAGGGAGAGATCACACTATATATATCAGATCAATCTCTATAGGGAGAGATCACACTATATATATCAGATCAATCTCTATAGGGAGAGATCACACTATATATATATCAGATCAATCTCTATAGGGAGAGATCACACTATATATATCAGATCAATCTCTATAGGGAGAGATCACACTATATATATCAGATCAATCTCTATAGGGAGAGATCACACTATATATATATCAGATCAATCTCTATAGGGAGAGATCACACTATATATATCAGATCAATCTCTATAGGGAGAGATCACACTATATATATCATCAGATCAATCTCTATAGGGAGAGATCACACTATATATATCAGATCAATCTCTATAGGGAGAGATCACACTATATCATCAGATCAATCTCTATAGGGAGAGATCACACTATATATATCAGATCAATCTCTATAGGGAGAGATCACACTATATATATCATCAGATCAATATATATATCATCAGATAATAGGAGAGATCACACTATATCATCAGATCAATCTCTATAGGGAGAGATCACACTATATATCATATCAGATCAATCTCTATAGGGAGAGATCACACTATATATATCAGATCAATCAGATCAATCTCATCAGATCAATCTCTATAGGAGAGATCACACTATATATATCAGAGAGATCAATCTATATATCATCAGATCAATCTCTATAGGGAGAGATCACACTATATATATCAGATCAATCTCTATAGGGAGAGATCACACTATATATATCAGATCAATCTCTATAGGGAGAGATCACACTATATATATCAGATCAATCTCTATAGGGAGAGATCACACTATATATCATCAGATCAATCTAGGGAGAGATCAATATATATATCAGATCAATCTCTATAGGAGAGATCACACTATATATATCAGATCAATCTCTATAGGGAGAGATCACACTATATATATCAGATCAATCTCTATAGGGAGAGATCACACTATATATATCAGATCAATCTCTATATATATCAGATCAATCTCTATAGGAGAGATCACACTATATATATATCAGATCAATCTCTATAGGGAGAGATCACACTATATATATCAGATCAATCTCTATAGGAGAGATCACACTATATATATCATCAGATCAATCTCTATATAGAGAGATCACACTATATATATCAGATCAATCTCTATAGGGAGAGATCACACTATATATATCATCAGATCAGATCAATCTCTATAGGGAGAGATCACACTATATCATCAGATCAATCTCTCATATATAGGAGAGATCACACTATATATATCAGATCAATCTCTATAGGGAGAGATCACACTATATATATATCAGATCAATCTTTATAGGGAGAGATCACACTATATCTATCAGATCAATCTCTATAGGGAGAGATCACACTATATCATCAGATCAATCTCTATAGGGAGATATTACATTATATTCAGAGGGCTGTTGTTTTGTGTGAGTGAGTGTGTTTGCAACAGTATAGCGTGGGAAGCAAGGTCACACTCCTCTCACATCTATGTGTGTGTCTGTCTGCCTCTCAGCGCGTCTGTCTGCCTCTCAGCGCGTCTGTCTGCCTCTCAGCGCGTCTGTCTGCCTCTCAGCGCGTCTGTCTGCCTCTCAGCGTGTCTGTCTCTGTCTGATCAGCGTGTCTGTCTGCCTCTCACGTGTTTCTGCCTCTCAGCGTGTCTGTCTGCCTCTCAGCGTGTTTCTCTCAGCGTGTCTGTCTGCCTATCAGTGTGTTTCTCTCAGCGTGTCTGTCTGCCTCTCAGTGCGTTTCTCTCGTGTCAGAATTGAAAACCGCCAGTTCACCTCCTGTTCCTGTTTGTATGACTCACACACTGTGGTTGTGCGCGCGTGGTGTGTCTGTGTCTGTGTGCTCTGCCCAGACCCACCGTCCATTTTGAGCAGAAACCGAAGACTCAGATCGAAACAACCCAAATATGGAGTTGTAGAACACAGACGTCTCTGAGAGACCCAGAACACCACCCCTCTCGCTACAACAGGAAATACCTCCAGCCACATGGGAGCCAATCACAGCCCCTCTCGCTACAACAGGAAATACCTCCAGCCACATGGGAGCCAATCACAGCCCCTCTCGCTACAACAGGAAATACCTCCAGCCACATGGGAGCCAATCACAGCCCTCTCGCTACAACAGGAAATACCTCCAGCCACATGGGAGCCAATCACAGCCCTCTCGCTACAACAGGAAATACCTCCAGCCACATGGGAGCCAATCACAGCCCCCCGTCAGACTCACTCAACATAAGCCTGTTTTTTTTTTTTTTTTTTAATTAAACTTTTAATTTAATTTCAGTTATCTTGGTGTGTTTCAATACTACCTGTAATGAATATCAAATTAACTTCACTACAACTCAGCTTTGTGAGTTCCTGTTCAACACCATCTGAGTTGGGTTTCCTCTAGTGATTCTACTTCTGTTGTAGTCGAGGAAGTCCAATTGACCAATCAGAGAGAGTGTCCTACTCACGGGTCCGGTCCTTGTTCCAGGAGTGGCAGCTGATTGGCTCGAGCAAGAAGCTGTGGTAAGACATAACCAAATCGGGACAATGCAGAAACAGGAAGTGAGATGAGCCAATGAGAGGCCTCTGTAGTTCCTGTTGAATAAAAAAAAAAAATTAAAACGTCACACACACTTTAAATTGGTCATAAAATCACCATCTAACTGAAAACTTCAGAGAGAGAGAGAGAAAGGTCTTTATTGTTTTGAAACTTCTGTATGTGTAATGTTTACTGTTAATTTGTATTGTTTATTTCACTTTATATATTATCTACCTCACTTGCTTTGGCAATGTTAACACATGTTTCCCATGCCAATAAAGCCCTTGAATTGAATTGAGAGACCGACATAGATACAGTCAGGTCTAGGTTGTGTTAGACTGAGCCCCTGTGGCATGAAATGAATGCTACAAGTCAAACAGACACACTGTATATAACACATCAACACCACGTAGCCTTGGAATAACAGGAAACGGTCTGTTTAAAGTTGTCCGCTACGTCTTCAAATAAGGCGTGTTGCTAACCAACTGTCATTGCCATGGTTCCCGGACTAACGTAAAGCTGGCGTGTCTGACTCCAAACAGAACAGCGGCGACACGCGAGCTAACCAACTAACATTGCCATGGTTCCCCGGACTAACGTAAAGCTGGCGTGGTCTGACTCCAAACAGAACAGCGGCGACACGCGAGCTAACCAACTGTTATTGCCATGGTTCCCGGACTAACGTAAAGCGGGCGTGGTCTGACTCCAAACAGAACAGCGGCGACACGCGACTAACCAACTGTCATTGCCATGGTTCCCGGACTAACGTAAACTTGGCGTGGTCTGACTCCACACAGAACAGCGGCTTTACACGCGAGCTAACCAACTGTTATTGCCATGGTTCCCGGACTAACGTAAAGCTGGCGTGTCTGACTCCACACAGAACAGCGGCGACACGCGAGCTAACCAACTCATTGCCATGGTTCCCGGACTAACGTAAAGCTGGCGTGTCTGACTCCAAACAGAACAGCGCGACACGCGAGCTAACCAACTGTTATTGCCATGGTTCCCGGACTAACGTAAAGCTGGCGTGTCTGACTCCAAACAGAACAGCGGCGACACGCGAGCTAACCAACTGTTATTGCCATGGTTCCCGGACTAACGTAAAGCTGGCGTGTCTGACTCCAAACAGAACAGCGGCGACACGCGAGCTAACCAACTGTCATTGCCATGGTTCCCGGACTAACGTAAAGCTGGCGTGTCTGACTCCACACAGAACAGCGGCGACACGCGAGCTAACCAACTGTTATTGCCATGGTTCCCGGACTAACGTAAAGCGGGCGTGTCTGACTCCAAACAGAACAGTGGTGTCACTGCAGCTCTACAGCTGGAACAAAGTCCCTCTATCTGCTGCTGGCCTCTCAATTCAATTCAATTCAAGGGCTTTATTGACATGGGAAACATGTGTTAACATTGCCAAAGCAAGTGAGGTAGATAATATATAAAGTGAAATAAACAATACAAATGAACAGTAAACATTACACATACAGAAGTTTCAAAACAATAAATACATTACAAATGTCATATTATATATATATACAGTGTTGTAACAATGTACAAATGGTTAAAGGACACAAGATAAAATAAATAAGCATAAATGTGTTGTATTTGCAGTGGTGTTTGTTCTTCACTGGTTGCCCTTTTCTCGTGGCAACAGGTCACAAATCTTGCTGCTGTGATGGGACCCTGTGTCTCTCTCTCTCTCTACTGTAACGACCCTGGGGCGGTTTATAAGAGCGGATATCGACTGTGCCGCTTATAGCGCGCGCTGGACTTTCGGGCTAGAAAGGTCAAGGGTTCGAGTCCTGCTTCCCTGCCTGTTTCATTACACTGGTGTCAGAAGTGGGATCGGAACCTTGCAGCCACGACAGTGCGCGTGCTTGGCCGGTGAGAGTGTGTGTGCGCGCGCTCGGGCGAGAAAGGTCGAGGGTTCGAGTCCTGCCTCCCTCATTACACAACGTTGAAAACGTGTCATCTTGGTAACTTTTCCTCGTTTCCTTCCTTTTCATTGTTTTGCGTTGAGTAAAAAAAAGTTTCTGCCTGGTTGTCTGTTTATCAGTAGAACCAACCAGACATGTCTGGACATGACCGGTCAACCGAGAGAACTTGTACTTACCCTGAGATGGAGGGATGATACGGAAGGAGAGATGACTGGAGAGAACAGCTCGCGGACTCTGGCCAGTCGACGCGAAAGCTACCGACAGAGTGACGGAGAGAGAACAGACACTTCTGTAGACGAGAAGGAGGTAGAAAAAGTTGCTTCCGCAAAAAGAGGAACAGAGGGAGGGGTGAGGCCGGGGTGAGCGGGCAGGAAGGGAGGGAGGGGTGAGCGAAAACAAACTTCTGCAAAAAAAGAGACGGGGCTGAAGGGAGCGGTAGAGGCAGAACTTGCTTCTGTAAAAAAAAAAGCGGGGGGAGGGAGAAAATAGAAACTTCCGCAAAAAGGGGAGAAGTAGAAAAGACTTAGTAGAACATTCACATCTGCAACAGAAAAGGAAGGGAGGGTGGGGTAGACTAGGGTGGGAGAGAGAGAGAGGGTAGACTAGGGTGGGAGAGAGAGAGAGGGTCAACTAGGGTGGGAGGAGAGAGAGGGGGTAGACTAGGGTGGGAGAGAGAGAGAGGGTCAACTAGGGTGGGAGAGAGAGAGAGAGGGTAGACTAGGGTGGGAGAGAGAGGGTAGACTAGGGTGGGAGAGAGAGAGAGAGAGAGAGGGGTAGACTAGGGTGGGAGAGAGAGAGAGAGAGTAGACTAGGGTGGGAGAGAGAGAGAGAGGGTAGACTAGGATGGGAGAGAGAGAGAGGGAGAGAGGGTAGACTAGGGTGGGAGAGAGAGAGAGAGAGGGTAGACTAGGGTGGGAGAGAGAGAGAGGGTAGACTAGGGTGGGAGAGAGAGAGGGTAGACTAGGGTGGGAGAGAGAGAGGGGGTAGACTAGGGTGAGAGGGAGAGAGAGAGGGTAGACTAGGGTGGGAGAGAGAGAGGGTAGACTAGGGTGGGAGAGAGAGAGGGTAGACTAGGGTGGGAGAGAGAGAGAGGGTAGACTAGGGAGGGAGGGAGAGAGGGTAGACTAGGGTGGGAGAGAGAGAGAGGGTAGACTAGGGAGAGAGGGGGGGTAGACTAGACTCCCCTCTTCATTATCCACCTTCCCTGTTTCTTGTTCTGTTCCACCAGATCATTTCCTTCTGTTGGAAGGGCTTAGTCTGGCTCCTCCACACAAAGTAACAGAGGCAGAAAACAGACAGGCGACTCGGCAGAGCAGACAGACAGGCGACTCGGCAGAGCAGACAGACAGGCGACTCGGCAGAGCGACAGACAGGCGACTAGAGCGACAGACAGGCGACTCGGCAGAGCGACAGACAGGCGACAGAGCGACAGACAGGCGACTCGGCAGAGCGACAGACAGGCGACTCGGCAGAGCGACAGACAGGCGACTCGGCAGAGCGACAGACAGGCGACTCGGCAGAGCGACAGACAGGCGACTCGGGCAGAGCGACAGACAGGCGACTCGGCAGAGCGACAGACAGGCGACTGGCAGAGCGACAGACAGGCGACTGTTGGCAGAGCGACAGACAGGCGACTCGGCAGAGCGACAGACAGGCGACTCGGCAGAGCGACAGACAGGCGACTCGGCAGAGCGACAGACAGGCGACTTCGGCAGAGCGACAGACAGGCGACTCGGCAGAGCGACAGACAGGCGACTTCGGCAGAGCGACAGACAGGCGACTCGGCAGAGCGACAGACAGGCGACTCGGCAGAGCGACAGACAGGCGACTGGCAGAGCAAGAGACAGACAGGCGACAGACGGCAGAGCAACAGACAGACAGGCGACTCGGCAGAGCAACAGACAGACAGGCGACTCGGCAGAGCAACAGACAGACAGGCGACTCGGCAGAGCAACAGACAGACAGGCGACTCGGCAGAGCAACAGACAGACAGGCGACTCGGCAGAGCAACAGACAGACAGGCGACTCGGCAGAGCAACAGACAGACAGGCGACTCGGCAGAGCAACAGACAGACAGGCGACTCGGCAGAGCAACAGACAGACAGGCGACTCGGCAGAGCAACAGACAGACAGGCGACTCGGCAGAGCAACAGACAGACAGGCGACTCGTTAGGGCAGAGTAAGACAGATGACTCGGTAGAGCGACAGACAGACAGGCGACTCGGCAGAGTAACAGACAGGCGACTCGGTAGGGCAGAGTAAGACAGACAGACAGGCGACTCGGTAGTGTCAATTGATTCTTTATTTCTCCTGCAGCTGAATTAGACACATCATAGGTACATCCTCCATCTAATGACATAGGAACCATCCCAAATAGCACCCTAGTCCCTT